>NC_058133.1:243673097-243686492 GCF_016433145.1 Gracilinanus agilis
TGAAGTTTCTCTTGGTGTCCCCTGCTATTTACCCCCTCTTTCCCATCCCCCACGCCATCTTAGATTATTTAGTGTTCCACCCTCGCCCTGTGAATTATTCTTCTGATTACTATAATAGTGAATATTATAATAGTGAATAGAGTTCACTACAGAGAATTATACATAACATTTCTCTACATAGGAATACAGATAATTAGATCTCACTGAGGCCCTTAAAAAGGCAAATTTAAAAATTATAAGTTTTCTTTCTTTTCCCTCTGTATCTTATTTACCTTTTCAGGTTTCTCTCGATTTTTGTGGTTGGATATCAAACTTTCCATTTAGCCCTGGTCTTTTCTGTGCAAATACCTGGAATTCTTCAATTTTGTTGAATGCCCATACTTTCCCCTGGAAATATATAGTCAATTTTGATGGGTAGTTGATCCGTGGTTGCAGGCCCAGCTCTCTTGCCTTTCTGAATATTGTATTCCACGCCTTGCGGTCTTTTAGCGTTGAGGCTGCCAGATCCTGTGTGATCCTGATTGGTGCTCCTTGATATTTGAATTGTTTCTTTCTGGCTTCTTGTAAGATTTTTTCTTTTGCTTGGAAACTCTTGAATTTTGCAATGATATTTCTTGGTGTTTTCCTTTCTTGATCGAATGTAGTGGGTGTTCTATGGATCCTTTCAATGTCTATTTTGCCCTCTTGTAGGACTTCAGGGCAATTTTGCTGAATTATTTCTGTTAGTATGGAGTCCAGGTTTCTATTAATTTCTGGTTTTTCTGGAAGACCGATTATTCTCAAATTGTCTCTTCTAGACCGGTTTTCTTGGTCTGTCACTCTCTCATTGAGATATTTCATGTTTCCTTCTATTTTTTCAGTCTTTTGGCTTTGTTTTATTTGTTCTTGTTGTCTTGAGAGATCATTAGTTTCTACTTGCTCAATTCTAGCCTTTAGGGATTGATTTTCGGCTATAATCTTTCGGTTTTCGGCCATAATCTTTTGGTTTTTGGCCATAATCTTCTGGTTTTCGGCCATAATCTTCTGGTATTCGGCCATAATCTTCTGGTATTCCTTTTCAATCTGATCATTTCTGGAGTTTAATTTGCTTATCAGTTCATTTGGTTTCTGAGCCTCACTTTCCAATTGCATGATTCTACCTTTTAAACAGTTATTTTCTTGCCAGATCTCTTTCATTTTCCTCAAAATCTCAGTTTTGAACTCTTCCATAGCTTGTGAGGAGTTTTCCTTATTTGAGGAGGGTCCGGATGCTTGTTTGTTCTCCTCCTCTGTTTGCTCGGTTGTCTGGATTTTCTCTGTGTAAAAGCTGTCGAGTGTTAAAGACTTCTTTTTCTTGTTGTTGTTATTCTTTCTCTTCTGAACTTCCTGAGGCTGAGTAGCCATCATTACCCCAGCAGCTTCTCAGATTTATCCTCGTGCTCAGTGTCTGTCCTCTGCTGGAGGTTTCTTTACAAGTCTCAGGGCGCTGCTTCCACAGTCGTATACCCGTCTGCACTGGTTCCCCACTTAGGCTTTAGTTCCTGGTTGTGTCTGCCTCCACCCACGCCTCCACAGTGCCTGCGTTCTGCTCAGCCTGCGTTGTGCACCCTGCGTCCTGCACCTGCGCTCAGATTTCGCCTGCTTTCTTTGGCTTAATGGGGTCCTAAGTCTTGCTGCTCTCAGGAACAGGCCCCGGAGCTGCTAATGACTCGATGGGTGCCCCAAACTTGCTCTATTTCTTTTTAGCTGGCTTCAGAGCTCTAGATCTTGTGTGTGGAGGGGCTGGGGGTGGGGCAGTTGCTCAGCCCGCGATTTAGTGAGAGCCCTTTATAGCCTGGAAATGTCTCGATTCCACGTACCTTCCACGCTGTGCCCTGTTGTGGGGTTCCTCCGTTCGTCTGGACTTGTTTTTATGTCCCCTTGAGGAGTTTTGTGTGTTTCGGTCAGGAGAGGTTAAGAGCTGCTTCTTACTCTGCCGCCATCTTAACCCGGAACCTCAATTCTATTTTTAAAATAGATTATAGGGTGCCAAGTGAAGAGAGAACCCCCGAACTCAACTGAACGCTATACTCGTTGGATCAATAATCTAACATCTAAGCAACTCATCACTCAGGTATTTAGCATTTTACCTTTTTTAGTTATTTTTTCAGGTAGTCTTTGGTATTAGATGCTATGTACCTGGAAAATATGCCTGGAAAGTATGTTGCTATTAGGTGATACTCTGTATGTATCTTATATATATATTCTTTAAAAGGTTGAGGAGGTGGAAGAAGCTTTGAGAAGGTGGTACCTTCCCAAAAAGGTGTAAGTAGCTCCTTTACTTTGAAATTTAAGTGTCTACAAGAGGTGATGAAATGCTCATCTCTTGTCACTTAAGGTATTTCTTCAGTTATAGTGAATTCTTTAATGTTTTACCACACAACGAAGTATGGGGAAAGGTACAAAGTATTATGATGGAGAGAAGACAAGTTGAGAAGGCTGTTAAAGAAAAGACTTTTTGTGTATTCAGACATGACCAAAAGCAATTTGATGAGTGATTAAAGACAGTGAAAATTAATAAACTAGGATGTTTAAATACCTACATATGCTATATAATAGAAATAAAATGTAAAATATAAAATAACTGCTATTCTCAAAGAGCTAATATTCTATTGTTGGAGACAGCACATACCCATATTAATATGTGAGAAACAAATATGTACAGAAAAAATTTTGTTGCTCTTCAGTTACTTCAGTTGTGTTTGACTTTTTGTGATTTCATTTGGAGTTTTCTTTGCAAAGATTTACCATTTCCTTCTCTAGCTCATTTTACAGGTGAGGAAACTGAAGCAAATAGAATTAAGTAACTTGCCCAGGGTCACACAGATATTAAGTGTCTGATGTTGGATTTGAACTCTGGTCTTCCTGACTCCAGGCCTGGATTTCTATCCACTGCACCATCTAACTGGTTAGTTAAATATGAGGTATTATATAGAGAAGGTATTGTTTAAGCTGAGTTTTTTAAAATAAGAAAGGGATTTTGTGAGGAAAAGATGAACAAAGGCATTCCAGCCAAAGGGGATGTCTATTGCAAAAGGATAGGGACAGGCAATGCAGATTTTTATTAGTCATTTTTTTTTTATAAAGGCTAGACAATGGGGATTAAGTCACTTGCCCAGGGTCACACAACTCAGAAGTGTCTGAGATCAGATTTGAACCCAGGAACTCCAGTCTCTAGGTCTGGCTCTCAATCCACTGAGCCACCCAGCTGCCCCCTTTTATTAGTCATTTTTGAATGAATACAGTCTTCAGATATGGAAAGTTTCATGTACTTAATGTTACTCTGAAATTTTATAGTTTAATTCTTTGATCTATATTTATTCGGGACATAAACAATGGCACAAATATAAATATACCCAAACTATCCTTATCCAGGTTTCACTTTTTTTTTTAATTTTAAACCCTTAACTTCTGTGTATTGACTTATAGGTGGAAGAGTGGTAAGGGTAGGCAATGGGGGTCAAGTGACTTGCCCAGGGTCACACAGCTGGGAAGTGTCTGAGGCCGGATTTGAACCTAGGACCTCCCGTCTCTAGGCCTGGCTCTCAATCCACTGAGCTACCCAGCTGCCCCTCACTTTTTTTATAATAGCCATGTTTTTGTTTTTATTATTTTTTCTTTTTGGATCTGATCTGTAATTTTATAGGTAAGAAGTACCTAGTGAAACCAGCTGAGAAATCTCAGGTCCTCCAAAAATACATCTAGCATTAGATTCTTCACTCTGGTAAGAGTAAAATGAATCATCTCTTTATTCCTTTACCCAATCCAAGTAGCTACAGAGGGACCCTCAGTGAAGTTATGCAGAAATCTTAGAATAGGCAAGCCAAGGTAGGTTGAGGGCTGAGCACAAAAGACAAAATCCAGGTGGCCCCTAGAGACTTCAAATTTCTTTGACTGATCCTAAGTCCATCCTAGTCCTTCTTCTGATTTAATTCAGATAAGTTACTGCTCCTCAAAGATTGATGAATTGTTTGATTGTTGGCTCTCTCTATTTTGGATATAGTATGATATATATTTTAAACCTTTCCTTTCCATTTTAGAATCAATACAGTGTATTGGTTTCAAGGTAGAAGAGCAGTAAGGGCTAGGTAAGTGACTTGCCCAGGATTATATAGCTAGAAAGTACCTGAGGACATATTTCAACCCAGGACTTCTTATCTCTAGACTGGTTCTCAGTCATTGAGTCACATAGCTGCTCCTGACATATTACTATATCATTATTATTAATAAACAGACTTAAAATGTTTTTAGACTTTTGTCCATTTATAGTGAATTTGAGAGGACAAATTTAGGGTGATGAGTGACAAGTGGTAGGGACCAGAAAATAGATGTCCTAATATTCTAGTGCTTCTATGCAGTATGTCCAGAACTAACATGTGACCAGAATGAAGTAAATGCAAACTGAGAAGCAGTTATAGGTTTAGACAAGTGCATAGCATATATTCCTGCTCTCAGTTTAACCTTCATAAAACATCATTTTCGTGATGTCTCTGTTCTTCCCAAGAACCTTTCATTTATTTGGCCTGGTGCATCCACTTGTCAGTACTCTTTAATTTCTTTATTCTTTTCAGCTACTTCACCAGATTCTCCTTCTTGAGATTGAGAAAATAAAAATTCTGCATTCCTCCCTTTCTCATGTAAATATGCTCTTGTAGGTCTCTTCTAGTTCTGACATTCTTTGTTTAAAATTTTCTCTCTTAATCTTTCTTTTCAGGGTAAAGTCCTTTTAATTTGATTTGTAAGTCTCTAGTTATATACATTTTTACTTAGGCACTCCCCTTATGTCCAGGAGACCCTCATTCTTAAATTTTGCTCTGTAGTTTGGAAATCTAAAACCTGTTTTTAGATTCTGTCTTCTTATCCAAGTGTTCACATCCCAACTATGCCTTTCTGTCCTGAATTCCTTGCTTCAAATTGACAATAGTTCAAAATTTCACATGTATCCTCAAAGGCATTGATAGTAAACCTTTTTGAGAGTGAGTGCTGTCTCTCTCCCCCACTCCCACCCCAAGCTGCTTTCTTTCAGACAGGGGAAGGAGAAAGTGTTCCCATTGGGCTTCTGGGCAGAGGGGCAAGTGAAGTGAAAAAATGTCCTCAGGCATGATGGAGAGGGGTAAGGGAGCATCTTAGTCTCCGAGTCCCTCTGGCTTTCTAGCCTCCTCTGTGGCATACATGCCATAGATTTGCCTCCATAGCTCTGAGATCTTCAGTTTTTTACTTAAGATTTCATAATCTTTTAGCAATACTTTCTAAATTAATTATAACTATCATATTTTTTACACATGTAAATCATAAGAAACAGAACTAGACATGAGATTTGACAGATCATAGAACTGTATCACTGGAAGGGTCCTCACAGGCCATCTAGTCCAACTTCTCCCCTCTCCCCTCCCATTTTACAGATAAAAAAACTGAAGCCCAGGAAGTAAATGTCTTATGGTCACATAGATGATGAATATTGAAGATGGGACTTCAACTCCTGTCCTTTTTACTCCAGACCTCCTACTCTTTCAGGTTCATCAAAGCTCTTCAGTCTTGTCTGATGTTAATGTTAATGTTCTCTGACTCCCTACTTCAGAGGGAGTCAACAATAATCATTATCCATCTCTTTCCCTCTGAAGTATACTCAAGGATTTCATACCTAACTATAGAGAAAAATAATTATTTCTTAGAGGACAAGCAACTTTGGTGTCATTCTCATTGGCATTAGCTGTCACCTCATTAGGAATAACCTCATTTCTATTACTTTGCTCCAAGGGTACACACACACACACACACACACACACACCAGCAATATAGTTTTGTGAATCATAGCCTCTTTAATATCTTTTTTTTTTAACCCTCACCTTCTATCTTAGAACCAATACTAAGTGTTAGTTCCAAAGTAGAAGAGTTGTAAAGATTAGGCATTTGGGATTAAGAAACTGTTCTAGGATCACACAGCTAGGAAATGTCTGAGCCAGGCCTGGCTTTATATCCACTGAACCACCTAACTGCCCCTGTCTCTTTAATAGAGTACCATATTTTTCTTCATTTACTCATTCCCTATATAATGTTTTTACTCGATCTGACAGCCAATGTAATTATTACTTTGTATCTGTAATCTGAACGCTTGGATTTAGGATAACACTAATTTGCCCTTTGGTCAATTTTTCCAATTTGTCTCTGATCCTTAGAGGGCACCCCAATTGTCCATATACCTTTGATGATGGAGTCTTCCAGATAATGATGTGAAATAAAAAGTGGCATTCAGGAAATTCATTCTAAAATTTGTATCCACAAAACTGCCTTCTAGTTTTTGCTGACTTGAATGCCATCTTGGCCCATATCCAAGCTGTTGCCAAGGCCTGTTAATTTCACCTTTAAAATCTCTTGAAACCCCCTTCTTCTCTCCTCCTGATAAGGATTATCAGGCCCTCATCACCTCATGCTAGGATTTCCACAGTGGCCTACTTGTGGGTCTGCTTGATCCAAGTCTGTCTCTACTCCAGTCCATCCTCCATTCAGCCACTAAAGTGATTTTCCTATATAAAACTCAGGTCTGATCATGTCACTTCCTTACTCAGTAAACTCCAGTGGCATTCTATTTCCTCTAGGAAAAAATAATCTGTTTTGCATTCAAGGCCCTTTATAAAGAGCCACCCCTCTTACCTTTCTAGACTTCTTGCACCTTATTCCCCAGCATATACTTTTTGATCCAGTGATATTAGCTTCCTGGAAGTTTCACGGTCCATGACTGGAACATTCTCTCTTCTCTGCACTGATTACTGACCTCCCTAGCTACTTTCAAATCCCAAGTAAAATCTCACTTTCAACAGAAAGCCTTCCCTAACCTGTCTTAATTCAAATGCTTTGCTCCTTTTAATTAATACCTATTAATCCTGTATATTGCTTGCTTTGAACATATTGTTTATATATTGTCCCCCCCTTTAGACTGTAAGACTCTTGAGGTCAAGGACTGTTTTTCACTTCTTTTTGTATCCCCAGCCATTAGCACAGTGCATGGCACATAATAGGTGTTTAATTAATGTTAATTGAATTGAATAATAAAGCTTTCTATGGCTCCCCAAGCTCAGGGATTCCCCAACCTTTTTTGTGTTTTTAAAAAAAACCTTTTTTAACATTCTGGTGAAACTGATGGTCCTATTTGCATAATAATTTTTCTTTTTAAACTCATAATTGAAATACAAAAGTTCAATTAGTAGTTAGTGAAAATAAAGATGTGATTTTTTTCCTATCCAAGTTCACAAAGTACACCCTCAACCCCCTAACCCTTGGAGGTCCATGGATTCTAGGTTAAGAACTTGATATAGTTGATAATTTTCTTTTCCTTGTCAGTCTTCATATATCATTTATCTTTCCTTCTCTCTTGCTTATTTAACATGCATTACTTTGTTTTATAGTTATTTCTGTATACTTCATATCTACTTATTAAACTATACATTCCATCTTCCTTCCTTTTATATAAACTTTATATTTCTCACAGCACTTAGCACAATATTCTTTACATAGGAAGCACTTTGCAAATATTTGTTGAATTTTTCAGGTGACATTAGAGTTGAGATCTTAATTTTTAAAGAAATACTAGATTAATCCCTTTTATAATTAAAAGAACAACTCTGCCATTGATTACAAATAGTATTTATTGAATACTGTGTGTGTGTGTCTGTGTCTGTGTCTGTCTGTCTGTCTGCTGTGTTCTTTCTCTCTCTCGGATCTTATGAAAGTGAAGTCCTTTAATAAATGTTTCTTGAATGAATGTAATTAGGGAGGCAACTGTTTAATGAGAACATCAGATTTAGAATTTGAACACCTGGACTAGTTGAATGACTCCTACTCTCCAGCTATAGGTAAGTCATTTTGCCTCCCTGGACCTCAGTTTCTTCATTTGTTAAGAAAAGGAGGTTCATCTAGATAATTTCTCAGGTCCCTTAATATCCTCCAGATGTTATGATATGTGAGGAGTGGGATAAAAAGTATATACAGAAAGAATTTGGAGTGAGGTAAGTTATTTGGAATTACTTGTCATGGATTGTGATTCAGAAAGGCTACCTGGGTGAAATAAGTCTCAGACAGGGAGTTGATAAAATCTACTGCACTCTTAATTTTGTAATGTCTTTTATTTGACATATACACAGTAGGCATTTAATAAATGCTTTTTTAAAAAATTATTATTACAGAGAATTGCTTAGGGTATGCAAGGTTAAGTGACTTACCCAATTCTTTTTTTGCTATGCCACTCTGCTTCTCCTATTTTATTAAAATTTTAATAATTCAGGTAAGAAACAATAAGACTAGGATGATGGCAAAACAAGGGCCAAGTTTGAGTGACATTAAGTAGGAGAAATGAGTGGCACTTGGTGTCCAAATGGATATATTTCTAGAGCAATGCTAAGTTCTGAGACCTCAATAAGTATTTGTTAACTTATATAGGTGAAGGAGGGAATAATGGAATCTGGAGACAACAGGTGACAGAAGACATTGTGGACAATATAGAGTGATATCAGACTAACCACCATCATTCAGTTGGTTTCCCCAAATTTAAATAAAAGGAAATTGACACTTCAGAACATCTGAAACACTGAATTTATTTTTCTCAAAGGATCTTACCAAGATTTTCAAAAACAGCAGCAAATTGAAATTTTAACTCAAAACTCATTTTCTGGAAAGTTTCTGCTGCTTTCCTTGTGATGCTGCCATGTACACTATATACCTTTTTTGGATGAGTATTTTATTTGCTTCATAATAGTTGTGTATCTGGATATTCTTGATTGGGTTTGAGATGCTTAAGGCAGAAAACATTATTATGTATAGTTCTAGCCATATTGGTATTTATTCCTTGTGGAAGTAGTTATGATTTAAGACATAGGAAATTAGTGGGAATATTCACATTGTTTGCCACAGTATTTTTCTTCCTTTTAAAGATTTTTTAAAACTAGTTTTTGATACTGAGTATAAAGGCTATGGTTAGAATTGGACATTTTTCTTTTCCATAATTTTCTTTTCCTTTTTCTTTAAAAAAGTTTTATTGATTTTTTGTTGTTTTTGCATTGTTATTTAAAAGGGATTTCATGCAACCTGGAGAGTGAAAACATACTTTTATTTCTGTTTTCTTGTTTTATGTGTAGTTCTATTGATAATAAGGACTGGAATTTTACTTTCAATTATAATTCATATAATTTATATACTTCTTAGTGAGGCAGTATGACTTTAATTCCAGCCTTGAACATATACTAGGTGTATGGCCCTGGGCAAGTCACATAATACCTCAATACTCTAGGCAGTGTTAAAAGAATGTAGATAGGGAATATATATAATAACTGCAGTTGGTTGGAGGAACACCTACTCCATTCACCCTGACTGCTGCTGTAAATTATCCCTCTTCTCCCTGACAGGTTTGGTTGATTAACCTGTCAGTGACTCCTTCTAACAACTGCCCAAGCGAGGACCCCTCAAGAGGTTAGGTGGATGGTTAACCTCTCTAGGCCCAACCTGGGGTTGGATTGATTGGTAATGGGCTATTGATTAGCTTTGGATAATGATTAGGATCTGACTGCATAATTGAACTCCCTTCCCAAGGGCTGTGATAGAATGTCCACTCGGGAAGATACTTGTTATTAAACACTGTTTATCTATAGATAGGGAAAGGATAACCAGGTACAGGATTGGGAATTGGTAACCCTATTGCTTTGTTAACTATTAAATTAATTGATAATCAGGACTGGAGACTGCTAGGTTGGTGGAGGCTTGAGGTCTTCACCCTCTCTCTATCTCTGACCAGACCTGGCCACAGCCAAGCCAGAGAATAGGGAAGGCTATTGCTGCAGATAAATATTGATGGTTTATGTATCCTCTCAGAGGGGCTAACTGATGTTTGCCCCTGGCTCATGGCACCTGGGAACATTCCTCCAAACTCTCAACTGCCATCCCTGTCAGTCAAGGCGGCATCCATCTTATCCCAGATTAATGATTATAACAGCAGCTAAGACTATAAATAAAAGAGAAGATGCCAACCTGCACTGATAGAGTTCTCTTACCCAGGAGTTCTCTATACCTGTACTAGGTCTAGATCCTCTATGCTTCTTAAAACTGGAATTATTGTTATCAATTGAAAAAGGAGCCTAGTGGCCTCATCTTTAGTTCCAGCTCTGCCATTAACTTTCTGTGTGACTCTGGGCAAATGACTGTATTTCTTGACCTCAGTTTTCTCATGTTCACACTTACAAAATGCTTCATAGTTTATAAAGGTAAAATGAAAGAGGTTGGGATAGCTAGCTCTAAAATCCTTTCTACTTCTAACATTCAATTGAAATTCATTTATCCTTTTCTGAAATTGTATTTTGGGAGAAACAACTGCTAGTGCCTTCCTCCCCTAACTACTTCATATTGATCTATATTTATTTGGTGTGTAAATGTATTTATGTATACATTTATACATATAAGTATGCACACATACATATATTCTGTTCAAATATAAGTTCCTTGAGAGTAAATACTGTTTCATTTTTGTTTCCATGTTTCCAGTGCCAGGCACATAGTAGGTATACAATAAATATCTGTTAATTGACTATTTGATAGGCTTTATATGAAGAATGAAATTTTTAAAATTAATTCCCTTAATTATAACCATGTTTCCTAGGTGTTCACTTCTTATGGACCAACAGTGATCATGCCTACCTGGTTCTGCTCACAAGAATGGTTTTCTCAAGTTGGAAAATTTGATGAGAGTGGTAAGGTAAGTCCCTAAAAGAAGAAAATGCTTCACTGAGTACTTTTGATTAAAAAGGAGTTCTGTACCACATTGAAAGTCTTATGTTCCCCAGCCTAGTTTCCACTGGGTCATCTACTGGATAGTAATGCTATTTCATTTTCTCTGCTACTTTTTCACTTGTTGGTAGGCATGTTTCTAGTATAACATAATATGGAAAAAGCATGACACTTGAGTTTGGAAGACCTGAGTTTAAGGGCTAGCTCAAAAGTTTGTTAACTCTGTGACTGTAGGCAAATCATTTTCATGGAATCACAAGTTTAGTGCCAGAAGAGGCCTCATGTTAGCTAGTCCAGACCCTTTATTTTATAGATGAGGAAACTGAATCACACTTAAGGTAAAGGAAATTGGAAGCTACTAAAAGACTTTTCAGAGTAGAGAAAATCTGAGACCTTTAAATGACATATATGAACAATTGTAATAACTACAGACTGGTACTGGATCTAAGGAACTGGGTCTTCCTCTTCATTAAGAGTCCCATCTGCTCTAGATCCATGCCTGTGGTAATCAGGTTCAGTTTTGAGGGAGCATGACCACTTAAAATAAGTGTAAGACTTTTCAAATTGTTCAGCTCGTTGTTATCTCAGCCAGGTGCTACAGTGAAAAATATCCTAAAGCTTAGATTTAGTTCATGTCTAGGTTCTCCCCAAAGTGTGAGTTGAAAGGTACTCAATATACAACTTGAATCAGGCATGAAGTGACTATTTGTAGTCTTAAAGATCAATACTTAAAAGTTCATGCAGTTTGTAGGACTGTTGAAAAGACATTTTAAATATCATCTTGTTCTGCATTGTCTAACAAATTCCCACCAGATAGTTTGTTTTTTGGCAATCCAGGCCTGAACTGAGTTTCTTTTTCCTGTCAGCATTATCCTTAACAATACAGAAACTCCCCCTGTCTGTGGATCTGTTATATCTCAGGAATTTGGGATCTTGAACTTTTTTTTAAGGTCTTTATTTTGGGGGTGCTGCTATAAGATTTAAAATAATATCAATAGATGGTACTGGGCTTCCGGGTTAAGATGGCGGCAGAGTAAGAAGCAGCTCTTAACCTCTCCTGACCGAAACACACAAAACTCCTCAAGGGGACATAAAAACAAGTCCAGACGAACGGAGGAACCCCACAACAGGGCACAGCGTGGAAGGTACGTGGAATCGAGACATTTCCAGGCTATAAAGGGCTCTCACTTAATCGCGGGCTGAGCAACCGCCCCACCCCCACCCCTCCACACTCATCTATAGCTCCGAACCCAGCTAAAAAGAAATAGAGCAAGTTTGGGGCACCCATCGAGTCATCAGCAGCTCCGGGACCTGTTCCTGAGAGCAGCAAGACTTAGGACCCCATTAAGTCAAAAAACGCACGCGAAATCTGAGCGCGGGAGCAGAGAGTGGATGCTGGGCGCAGGCGTGGGTGGAGGCAGACACAGCCAGGAACTAAAGCTCTGAAAACCTGAGTGGGGAACCAGTGCAGACGGGTATACGACTGTGGAAGCAGCGCCCTGAGACTTGTAAAGGAACCTCCTGCAGAGGATCAAGCAAGGGGGTCCACCAGGGGGCTTGACCTTGGAAAAAACCAGAACTCAGACCGCAGGAACCAATAGACCAGGAACAGACACTGAGTGCGAGGATAAATCTGAGAAGCTGCTGGGCTAATGATGGTACTCAGTCACAGGAGGTTCAGAAGAGAAAGAATAATAATAACAAGAAAAAGAAGTCTTTAACACTCGACAGCTTTTACACAGAGAAAATCCAGACAACCGAGCAAACAGAGGAGGAGAACAAACAAGCATCCGGACCCTCCTCAAATAAGGAAAACTCCTCACAAGCTATGGAAGAGTTCAAAACTGAGATTTTGAGGAAAATGGAAGAGATCTGGCAAGAAAATAACAGTTTAAAAGGTAGAATCTTGCAACTGGAAAGTGAGGCTCAGAAACCAAATGAACTGATAAGCAAATTGAACACCAGAAATGACCAGATTGAAAAGGAATACCAGAAGATTATGGTCGAATACCAGAAGATTATGGCCGAAAACCGAAAGATTATAGCCGAAAATCAATCCCTAAAGGCTAGAATTGAGCAACTGGAAGCTAATGATCTCTCAAGACAACAAGAACAAATAAAACAAAGTCAAAAGACTGAAAAAATAGAAGGAAACATGAAATATCTCAATGAGAGAGTGACAGACCAAGAAAACCAGTCTAGAAGAGATAATTTGAGAATAATTGGCCTTCCAGAAAAACCAGAAATTAATAGAAACCTGGACTCCGTACTAAAAGAAATTATTCAGCAAAATTGCACTGAAGTCCTACAACAAGAGGGCAATATAGACATCGAAAGGATTCATAGAACACCTACCACATTCGACCCAGAGAAGAAATCGGTTAGAAATATTATTGCCAAATTCAAAAGCTTTCAAGCAAAAGAAAAAATCTTACAAGAAGCCAGAAAGAGACAATTCAAATATCAAGGAGTACCAATCAGGATCACACAGGATCTGGCAGCCTCCACTCTAAAAGACCGTAAGGCTTGGAATACAATATTCAGAAAGGCAAGAGAGCTGGGCCTGCAACCACGGATCAACTACCCATCAAAATTGACTATATATTTCCA
>NC_058133.1:243691378-243714409 GCF_016433145.1 Gracilinanus agilis
TGGACTCGAAACTACCACACCAATGCAACTACCAACAATTTGGAAATTGGTCTTGATCAAGGACACATGACAAAACTAGTGGAAATGCGCATCGGCCATAGGTAGGGGGGGTGCGGGGGGGGGGGGGTTGAAGGGGAAAGGAGGAGCATGAATCATGTAACCATGTTAAAAATGAATATTAATAAATGTTAAAAAAATAATATCAATAACTCCAAGTATTAATTTTATAAAATTTTATTAATAACCACTTGAAGTAGAAGAAATAAAAAAATAGAAGTTCAAAGCCTAATTTTCTAACAAAAGTAAGACCACATGTGTAAATTCTCCTGTCTGGCTGGAAGCCAACTTTAGCAGCCATATTCAAGGAAAGAGAGAGAGAGAGGAAGGGTCACACCAAAACTTTATCTTTCATACATACTCACTGGGTAAGAGAGTCCTGGGGAAAAAATTCTATCCACACAATCCCTCCTGTGATTCCACTGGGAGGCGAGCATGTTGGAATCTCCCAGACTTACATGCCTAGTCTCCCCAACGAAACGTTACACATAACCAGTTTATATCTCTAAAGATCTCTTACTAAAGATGCATACAATATTGCACTTTCTAAGTAGAAATTTTTGGGGATTGGAGGGAAATAAAAGAGAGAGAGAACAAAACCAATGTTTGGCAGGTGCATTGACAAAAAGCCAATTAGGGGGCAATCCCCTTTGGCATAAGAGTTTACAGTTCTGCAGGCATCTTCATGGCACCTTCTCCAAAGAGTTCACTTTCTCAGTTTGGGGAGTTAGTGAGTTTCTTATCCTAAAAATTTCTCCAAAAGATTTTAAACTTAGCATTATAGAATAATAATACAATCCCCACTGAGTAGGGTGTTGACCAATACCTGGATCACCCCAGGATACATGGCTGACTTATGAGATATATGAATCAATTGTCAAAAGAAAATCATAAACATTAAAAAAAAACAAATAGAAGAAAAGAAAAAAATAAAAATCAAATTGTATATAAAAATTCTGAGTAAGCAAGAATAAGCCCATAACAGGTCCTAGAATCAGGGCCACATAAATATAGGACCATTTATAGGACCATTGCAGCAATATGCACTTACCCAATCAGCAGCCAGGACTACAGAAAATTGCCATAGTATGAAAGAGAGAAGAAGGACTAGACTTTGAAGCAAAAAGGAAATTGCATTTCCTGATCTGATTTTACCTTCACTCATACAAGGATAGGGAAGACAAAATGGCACCCAAACTGAGGTACTATGTCTGAATTTGGCATGGGGAAATCCTACATCCAAGTCCTCTGTCTTGGCACAAATTCTCATCAATCCTAGTGGGATTGGTTGGTCTCCTTGACCTTGTGCTTCTCGGCACTGTACAACAGCTCTTTTGTGATCCTGTCTTCTGAAATCAGACACAATTATTAGTCAGTCCCATAATATTTAACAATCAATAGCAGGCTTCCACAGTCTAAAGCTTTTTGGGTATGCACTGATATTAGGGCTAATGGATATTGTAAATTTATTTTAGTGCAAAATCAAAAAACCATTAATACTGTTTGCATGTACTATAAGTACAAAAAATAAGAGAGGAAAGAAAATACAAATATCCTATTGGACATAAAAGAAAAACAATAATAAAATTTTTTTTTAAATCAAAAATTCATAGTGCATATTCCATGAGACATAACCACTTGAAGTAGAAGAAACAACAAAAAAAAAAGTTCAAAGCCTAATTTTCCAACTAAAGACCAAGTATGTAAATTCTCTTGCCTGGCTGAAAGTCAACTTCAGCAGCCGTGTTCAAGGAAAGAGAGAGAGAGAGGTGGGGTCACACTAAAACTTTATCTTCCATACATATTCACGAAGTGTTCGCACTTAGCATGAGCTTAGCATGCTGGGTAAGAGAGTCCCGGGGAGCAAATTCTGTCCACACACTGCATTTATGATTTATTTATTTTTAAAAATTATTTATTTGTTTTAAAGTATTTTCCCATGGTACATGATTCACGTTCTTGTTCTCCCCTTTTTTCCTCCCCTCTCCCAGAACCAACGAGCAATTCCACTGGATTTTACATGTATTATCACTCAATATCTCTTATTTCCATACTATTCATTTTTGTAATAGAATAATCTTTTAAAAACAAACCCCCCCAAATCCTATATCCATATAAACAAGCAATACATTATATGTTTTCCTTTTGCATTTCTACTCCCACAGTTCTTTTTCTCAATGTGGAGAGCATTCTTTCTCATAATCCCTCAGGATTATCCTGGATTATTGTATTGGTGTTAGTAGCAAAGTCAATTACATACGATCATGTTTCAGTTTCTGTGTACAATGTTCTCCTGGTTCTGCTCATTTTGCTCCTCATCAGTTCCTGGAGGTTATTCTAGATCATATGGAAATCAAGCAGTTTATTGTTCCTTATAGCACAATAGTATTCCATCAACATTATATGCCACAATTTATTCAGCCATTCCCCAATGAAGGGACATCCCCTTATTTTCTAATTTTTTGCCACCACAAAGAGCACAGCTATGAATATTTTTGAACAGACATTTTTCATTATTATCTCTTTGGGGTACAAACTTAGTGGTATTGCTGGATCAAAGGGCATGCATTCTTTTAAAGCTCTTTGCACATAATTCCAAATTGCCTTCCAGAATGGTTGGATCAATTCATAACTCCACCAGCAATGCATTAGTGTCTAATTTTGCCACATCCCCTTCAACATTTATTATTTTACTGTCATATTGGCCAATCTGCTAGGTATGAAGTGGTACTTCAGAGTTGTTTTGATTTGTATTTCTCTAATCAGGAGAAATTTAGAACACTTTTTCATGTGATTATTGATAGTTTTCATTTCTTCATCTGAAAACTGCCTATTCATATCTTAACCATTTATTAATTGGGGAATGGCTTGATTTCTTGTACATTTGACTCAGTTCCTTATACATTTGAGGAATTAGACCGTTATCAGATAATTTTGTTAGAAAATTTTTTTTGCCAGTTTGTTGCTTCCCTTCTAATTTTGCTTGCATTGGTTTTGTTTGTACAAACCCTTTTTATTTATTTTACATTTTGTAATGTTCTCCAACTCTTGCTTGGTCTTAAATTCCTTTCCTATAGATCTGACAGGCAGACTATTCTATGTTTTCCTAATTTATTTATGATTTCCCTCTTTATATTTAAGTCATTTACCCATTTTGAATTTATCTTGGGATAGGATATGAGATGTTGATCTAAACCTAATTTTTCCCATACTGTTTTCTAAACTTTTAACTTTATGTTAAAGTTGGGCTCTGTTCCCAGGGTGGAGGGGGCATTGCCCTAAAGTTCAAGGTTTTTGTGCTGTAGTTTTCAGTGCTAGTTCTGGAAGTCTGTAAGTTTTCAGTTCTTCCAAGGTGGCATAATCTAGGGAAGAGTGTGGTCACTGTTCTCCTGGCCTGTGATCTGGTCTGAGTGGCCACAAGCAGTTATTTTCCACTTTGGAATTGGATCCCTGCTCATGCTATTGCTCTTCCTTGCCTAGGGACGATGACCCAGAACCACATATGAGCAATGAAATAGAGTCCTGTTCCCAATGCCAGCCGATGGTCCTTCATACTCTTTCTGACCAATAATCTGATTCCCTTATCATCTAGAGGCTGAGAACTCTGGCAGCCATGCTGCTGGTTCAGTTGCAAAAAAGATCTTTTGCTGCTTTGCTGGGGCATGGCCTATGTTGAAGTGGCCTGCCCTGGACTATGTTCCACCTTCACCCAGTGAGACAGGTCTTTCCTGCCAACATTCTAAACTGGAGCTGGAAAATTGTTTCAGCCCATCCTTTTGTTGGGCCTGTTGTTTCAAAATTGGTTTAGAGGCATTATTTTAATGTTGTTTGGAGGGAATTAGTCCAAGAAGAGTAACAATGAGATTTGTTGATGAAGGCAGATGATGAGCAGTTTCAAGTTTGGTTATTTAAGTCTTAGCACAGTCCTCAGATTTCCGACCACATTTCTATGACTTAGGTGGTGGTGTCTGGAAACCTGCCTTATTGCAGGCATGCTCAATAAATGGTGTGTGTTTCTCACCAGGATACTACTGTGCCTTTTGTGCTATTTATGGCAACTTTGGTACTCTTGTGCCTTTTTGAGGGGAGAAGTTAGGGGAGAGGGTTCTCTCTAATTACAAGCAAGACCTGGCTGCCTTCTGCAAGTTTGGACACCTCTTAAGGAGGGAGAGGTTTGTTTGTCCTATTGTGGCTCATGTCCTATTGTGGCTCAATCACTAGGAGCAGGACTTTCTAGTTTAAGAGCAAAGTTATTAAATTATTACCAAATATGACTGAAAGGAGAAAGCTGTAGTTATCATGTCCCCATTGGGTTGGTTGAGTGTATTGTAAGATTACATTGCTTTAGAATTGAGAAGGATCTCAGAGGCCATGCAGTGCAGTTTTGTTATTATAAAGGATTTACAGAGAGATGCAGAAAAGAATGTATAGGTTGAAGAAGTATAGAAAGGTTGTAATCTAAAGTTATCTACAGAATAACTAATTCATCATAAATAAGAGAAAAAACACCACTCAAAACATTTTTTAAAAAATAAATGTAAGCATACATGATTAAAATAGGAAAAATCAACTTTTTATGTACTTCCTGAATTATGCTATTAAAATCCATATTTGGAACAGTCAAATAATATAAATTTCTCCACTCTAGACTTTAAATTGAAATACTGAAAATCATCAGTGACTTTTCTCTTTCTCTTAGGGTGTACCTGAGGACTTGTTATTCTTTTATCATCATCTCCGAAAGGGTGGTGGAGTCTTTCTAGTTGAACAGTGTCTTCTCCTCTATCGATACCATCCATATGCAGCAACACATTCAGTCCTAGAGTAAGTAAATTATCCATTTGCAATTAGGTGCAAATTAGGAACAGATTTAGGGACCTAAACATAGTTAACAACTCTGTTGTAGACATACCTGGAACTGGGTCTTTGGGAGCTATCCTGGGAAACTTGACTTATAATTTAGTTTTCATTGCCTTGACTTTAAATTTGATACCCAGATTCAAGACCCAAAGAAATTTTACTTAATAGCCACAAATTAATCTATTTGAAATGTTGGTTTTTTTTCAGTTCCTTCTTCCTCATTTTCCTTCCTTTTTCTTTAATCCTTACCTTCCATTTTATAATCAGTACTATGTATTGATTGGTTCCAAGGCAGAAGGGTAGTAAGGACTAGGTAATTGGTGTTAAGTGACTTGCCCAGGGTCACACAGAGTAGGAACTATCTGAGGCCAGATTTGAATGCAGAATCTCCATCTCCTCATTTTCAAACCATCAACTTCTTTTATAAAAAATGTAAATTCATTGTAATTTGACAGGTATTCATTATGTAATTTTTCTAACTCCATGTTCATTCTGAAATTTGAAAATTCTCAATGTCATCAAGATCTCTTTACACACTATGCTGCTATAATACTTTGATTCCATTTTGGTGTTCTTTCCATTTTCAATCTATTAAGAAACATTTTTATCATGGTATAATGGAAAGAACTAGAGTTGAGCTTTTATTCCTGATTTCTCATTGTGTTATCTTGAATAAGTCACTTCATGTTTATGGTATTTTTAAAATGTGAAAAATGAAGTCCTGTCCAACTCTAAAATCTTTGAATTTCCCCATATTCAGTCAGATACCAGGACTCTTCCCCCACCCCCATTCTCCCTACCAGTACTGTTTGTCAGATATTCATAATTTAGGGTCATATATTTTAACCTGGAAAGAATTTCAGAAATCATCCAGTTCAGAATCTTTAATTTACCAATGTACAAATGGAGAAACTGAGTCCCACTTAAACATTTGCCCATTGTTAACAAAGCCAGGATAAGGTCCAAATCTTGTCTTTACTGTGATAATTTCCAAAATAATTTTCATGCCTTTAGTCTTCACTCCAGTAATCCCCTGATATATACTATCAACAGTTTTCTTTCTAAAACACTTCTGTCATGTGACTTCCCTGCTCAAAAACTTTCATTGGTTCCTTATTGCACATAAAAATGAACTCCCTAGGCTTGGCATTCAAAGCCTTCCATAATTTTCTCCATCCTTCCTTTCCAACACATTCCCTAGCGAATTCTTTATTCTCTTTGTCTATTTTGAGTTAACATTTTGTTAGCCACCAAGTCACTTGCTAAAATGAAAACTCAAGAACTCAGATCACCCCTATTTAACACTAAGTAAGAGTCTTCACAAGTCATTTGCTAAAGTGGGTGATAACTCAGTCAGAAACTTGTGAATCCTATGATAAAAGTTGATACCTTCAGAAGATGAGAAGTGGATCTCACAGACACTGCCCCCCCTGGGCAGTGCTAAGTAATTTGGAAGCTGTGATTGGCCCCTGTGAAGAGGGGAAGGGACAAGAAAGGACTATAAAAGTCCTGAACTTATTTGGTTGAGGATCATCATCGTCATCTCATCGTCTTCATCGTCAACTTGTCGTCTTCGCTGTTGTCGTCATCAGTAGTCGTTGTTGTCAGTCTTTGACTGGTGACCTGCCTCTTGGAGGTAACTTGGGACTTGGACTGCCTCTTGGGTGAGTGAGTAGCTGGCCTTCCTTTCCTGGTGTCTGGAGAGAGATTAGTTTAGGAGAGGCCTTCCCTTCTTGGAGGAGGCAGCGTGGGTGGAACTCGGGTCCTCTGGTCAAGGGTTAGCAAGCCCTGCTGGACTGAGCTGTGTGTGATAGGGTAGACATCATCTCCACCCTCTTTTTGTATTTCTCTACTTTCACTTTCCACACTCTTGTAAATAAAACTACTAAAAGTCATTTTGGCTTAAGCTATAATATTTTTAAATCAGTGTCCACAATATTTACTCTGGGACATTATTTATTTATTATTATTTAGACAAACCCTAAATTTAATTCCTTACACCTAGTGCAGTTCCTCATGGATCTTGCACTTAAATCTGTTCATTCATTGGCACTTGCTACCACACCATATTCATTCTCTGTTCAACGACTTTATTTTTTCTTTTTCCCTTGTTCAAAATGCCCTTCTTCCAACTCACTGGTAGGATAAATTCTACACTTCCTTTCAAAGTCCTGCTCAAGCTCTATCTCAGTGAAGCTTTTCCTAATCACTTCAACCCATAATGATCTTTTCCATCAAAACTCTAGTGCTTTGTATCCAAGTCCTCATTGATTATTTCACATGTGCTTCATTTTGTTGTTAAGAATTTTCGAGGTTCATTTCCTTTTAGAGCACAAACTCTTTGAGTCTTTCAATGAAGATTAGTACAGTGCAATACATATAACACATCTCTAATAAGTGTTATTAAATATTATTGACAAGCAAGATTCAATGTTGTTCAGATTGTGTTGTTCAACTCTTAAAAGATTTTTTGTGGAAACTGTCAGACAGTTTTATTTATTTATTAAGCATTTACTGTGTGTCAGACAATGTGCTAAGTGCAGGGGATACACATACAAGAAAAAAGAAATACAACCTGCCCTTGTGGAACTTATATTCTCATAGAGGAAGATAAGCCATAAAAGGGGGCTTAAGTGTGTTTCTGTATTGGAGGAATTTAAAGGTAAGTCATGTTAGCATAATATGAACAAAGAAAAATAGAAAATGGCCCTTTGTCTCTCAGACTCTTTATCAGGAAAATAGAAATAATAATAATTGTAGCACCCACATAAAATTGTTATAGTGAAGTTCAAATGAATGAATACAATACTGTGTATTGATTCCAAGGCAGAAGAGCAGTAAGGGCAATTGCAATGCAATGGGGATTAAATGACTTGCCCAGGGTCACATAGATAGGAAGTATCTGAGTCCAAATTTGAATCAAGGACCTCCCATCTCTAGGCCTGGCTCTCAATCCACTAAGCCAACTAGCTGCCCCCAAGTGAATTTACATAAAGCATTTTGCAAGCTTAAAAGCATTATATAGATGTCAGAACATAGTACTTGTTCTATTTGGCCCTCTTCTGCTTTGTTGGGATTTTTGTTTTGTTTTGTTTTTTTCATTTTAAAAAATTTGAACTTTAAAAAACCTCAACTAAAACATATGCACATAGAAAAAAGAGAGAGTTAAACATGAAACTGAACATTATATGTGTGCAGCTTGTCTTTTGTCCTTCTTTTGCTTCTACAGTTACAGAATAGTGAAAAAGAAACAAAGTATTTTTAATATTTAAATAATATTTAATATTTAAAACTATTCATTTTATTGCTATACTATGAATGAGATATTTGTCCATTGATCATTAGGATTGATGTTAAGTTGCAGCTTGAATATGAATATGAAGCTTACCAGCTTCCCTTGTGAGGCAGTAGTTGATAAAATTGATTTCATTATATGCTTCTAAGGAATAAAAAGCAGCATTATTTGGTAAACTTGGTCTTTTCAATTAGCAGTGCTCATGATAAGAATGAGCAATAAAGATAACCTTGAACATAACTGCTCTTAACAAAGGATAAAGTTAAAAAATTCCAAGTCAGAGAATTTGAGAATATTCTTAAACCAGGCCAATATATACCTTATGTTTTGGTACATTATGACTTAACTGTGAAGGAAACTAGTATATGGGAGAAGACATCAAAACTTATGCAGTAGAGGCTGGTAGGTAGCTCAGTGAATAGAGAGCCAAGCCTAGATATGTGAGGCCTAGGTTCAAATCTGGCCTTAGGCACTTACTAACTGCAGGATTGTGGGCAAGTCACTTAAACCCAGTTGCCTAGCACTTATGTGTCTTCTGCCTTGAACTGATATTGATTCTAAGACAGAAAGAATAAGCGTGAAAAAAAAAAAAGAAAGAAACCTTATGCAATAGAAAAAGTGCTGAGTTTGCAGATAGAGGAGCTTAGGTTCAAATCCTACTTGTGCCACTTACTAATTGTGTGACTTTTAGCAAATCATTTAACCTCTTTGTGATATGATTTCTTTATACACAAAATGGGAAGATTGAACTTAATGACTTTTAAAGTACTTTCTAGCTCTAAACCTATAATTTTAAGAAACAAAAATGTTGTAGACTTTGATTACTCAGAAATTGTGTATGTATATATTATTAATATTTCTCTGTTAATGTGTAGACATGGTAAGAACCCAAATATCATTGCAAAAAATTATATTGGCTATCTTAATAGTTAGGAAATGGCATAGCAGCCAAGGGTGATAATACCTATTTAAAGTACGAATTTATTTGGAAAAACATTACAGAAGGGATTGGATGGTGCTGTGTATAAGAGTACTGGACTCAAGCAGGATGTGATGAAAATACAGAATTCCAAGTTAAATACTAGGTTTATTGAGAGGAGGCCCACCTCACAATAAAGCTAAACCCTGGTCCCATCAGAACCAGAGACCCCAAGCCTTATAAGATGGCCTTTTTTTAAAGAGAAAAATTTTATGACCTAGTGACAGTGATACAGAAAAAAATAATAGATGTTCACATCTTTCACAAAGGCAGTTCTTAATTAGTGACAAGTGCTGATTAAGCTAGTGAATGCAAAAGAAGATCACTTTGGGTGGTAACTTAAGTCTATTATTATTGCTGTCCTTTCAAAGGTCTTTGCAATCTTGGTGTCTTTTACTGACAATATTAGGAGTCAGCAATTTGATTAACAGATAAACTTGCACCCAAAGCAGGCCTCTATCTCTTTACCCAAGGCAGAACTCCCCCTCCTTTCTGATGGTCTTAGCTTGCACCCAATAGGGTATGGGGGGCTTGGTAGTAACTTTTGATTATAGGCTTAAGGTCAAAAGATGTTAACAAGATTCAATACCACCCTAAACTGTAACTTTCTTAGCTAATCCCTATAATTTTATAAAGCAAACTGTATCACTTTGACTATTCACTTAAAATGAATGATTATGTTATTAAAATAATAATAAAGGATAATATAATACTATTATAATCATAAAAGGGGTACGAGGTTTTGCACTCACAAGGAGGACCTAAATTTAAATCCAGTCTCAGACATTTACTAGCTGTGGGACTCTGGACAAGTCACCCAAACCTGTGTGTTTCTGTTCCTCATTTGTAAAATGGAAATAATAATAGTTTCTTCCTACTTCCCAGTATTGTTGTAAGAATAAAATAGGATGATATTTATAAAGCACTTAGCACACTGTTAGCATTCTTCTTAAAGTTAGGAAGAGGAATTCATGAAAAATAAAAGATGTACTTTTGATTAAATGAAATGGGAAAAGCATGAATAAAACATGCTGGAAGGATAAGAAGAAAAAAACATTTATGTGAAATATCTCATATATTTGAAGTCACATACACATATATAACAAAAGGAAAGTTGCAGAATTTTAGCAAAGTTGACAAAAAGGAAGATTCAACTTCTGAGGAACACTCCAACAAAGCTGAAAATAGTGTCAGATAAAACAAAGATTCGGTAAAACTAAAAAGAAACACCAGCAGGCTTTTCTTTCTGGTTAGAACTGCACAAGGAAAAAGCTGAAAAACTTGAAAGCACTTAATGCCACCAAAATCTTGGGAAATGAATATTGAGGCTAGCAGGATCTTATGTACTAATCTGTCAGAGTCATAGCAGAGGACTAGATGACTAAGAGAGAAGAGCTTCCTGGATGTTTGAGGATCTTTGAAGATTTCTTCCTGAAATCAGTGTGTCTGATATCTAGTTGGAGCTTATAAATTGTTATGATTAAAAATGATAAAGGCAGATATTAAAAGGGAAAATAGTATTTTAATAAAAGCCATTGCTGATAGAGATAAATTGACCATGTGCCTGTAAGAAATCTCTGGCACCTCCGCCATTTTCTTCCATACCTTCCCTACTCCTCCCTGCCCCCCGGGAGCCTGCTCAGGTAACAAAGAGGCCTTCTCCAGGCCGCCCTCTGAATTTAAGCTCCCCTATACGTTTGGGGACATCAGAGACGTCCCCACGTCCAAAAACCAGAAACCCGTTGGATCACGGGGAATGTAGTCTCAAAGTCCCCACGTGTCCACAGGAAGTTTGTAAGATACTTTTAAATGGCACCTCCCTGAATTCCAAACACACAAAATGCAGCTCTAAGTAGGTAACTACACAAAGAAATAGATATGGGAGAAAAGTGAGCACATAACTCAGACAGAAGCAGAAATCAGAAATTGAAACAACAGTGGGATATCATTAAAAGATAAAAGCAGGGAGATTATGTTATTATTAAAGGCACCATAGATAGTGAAATAAAATTAGTAATTAATATATATGCACCAAATAGCATAGCATCTAAGTACTTTAAATATGTCCCTTTCAGACTTAGAAAAATCTAGCAAAAACAAATGAAGATATGTTAATGAACTTAAAAATTTAGAATACTTGAATATGATAGATCTTTAGCAATTACTGGATAGGAATCTTGAGTAAGTGAGTCAGTAAACATTTAACAAGGACCTATTTTGTGCCAGTCATACTGTCATCCACAGTATCTAAGACTGCAGATAGGTCAAGAAGCATGAGGATTGAGAAAAAGCTATTAAATTTGGCAATTAGGAGAACATTAATAATCATGGAAGAAACAAGTTTCTGTTGAATAAAGAGGCTGGAAAGGAAATGGAAGCACCTATTCTATATGTCCATTCCAAGAAAGTTAGCCAGAAAAGGGATCAAGTGAGATTTTTTTTTTTGAGGATGGGTCAAATATTGGTGTGTTTACAGGCAATAGGAGATGACCAATAAGTAGAAAGAGATTGAAGATATGTGATTTGGCAATTATAGGGGAGGCATTCTGCTCAAGAACAGGGAATGGAATAGGATCCCATGTGTATTTAGAGAGGTTTGCCCTGGCATTTTCCAGGGAGAAAAATTTAAGCCTGTTATGATTCTATCTAGCTTTAAATCCATTGTATTTTTTTAATTAAAAATATGCCTTCCTAATTAAGAGAAAGTAGAATCAAAATATGCATATTTGTTTGTGGAAACATCTTTAATGACACTTTAGGACCAGGTCATTGCCACTAGAAATTATATCAGGTTTATTTTTAAGGAGCTTGGGCTTAGGGATTAATGTAAGCTATGCAAGGAAGCAGTAGGAACTTTTTAACACATCACTATTATTACTATGAAGAGAGACCCTGAAATCGTAGTTGTAATGGATGGCTAGGATTTGACAGACCTAGCCTGAGTGGGCCATCCTTTCAAAGACTAAGAGCTTTCAGTCCTAGACCAGTATAGATTGTATCTGACTGCATGTTAAAGGGGTTTATTTAACAAAAATATCAGGAAGAGTAATTAGGTAGGTGGGTTGTAGGTAGGTAGGAGAGTCCCTATCACTAAAAATGTCTACCTTGAGATCCAAATTGCAGTAAATTCTCTTTGTTACCTGGCCAGGCCAGACCTATTCACTCTTTCTCTCTCTGTCTATAGATCCTTTGGCTATCTCTCTATTCCTAAACTAAACCCACACAAGATTTTGAGTCTTTTAGAAATATAGATGGAGTAGCTTGGGTTACTGGAGTCTAAAGTGATTGGGTTCACCTCAGAGAGGAAATCCCCCCTGAGGCAACTTTGAAAGTTTAATCAGCTTCTCTTCATAGTTTAGATCTTCTTATAAAGTTGACAGAAATAAATCATACAACAGCTTCTAGGAGTTGGTAATAACAGGTCTCAGGAATGGTTTGGGAAAGATTAGAGATTTACAGGAGGTCAGAGACAAATCTCAGAGCTGGCTTCAGCTTCACAGCCTTGAACCAACTCCCCTCTGGCTGGGAGTTAGAATCTTCAGACCCCGTCCTTCTCCATTCCAACCAGGTTTACCCCTGTGTCCACAGTTTCATCAAAATTCCATTTTCCTTTGCTGCAACCTGTCTCTCCTTTCCAAAATTCCCTCTCACACTATGAACTATAAAAATTTATTAGTTACCCAAATAATATAATATCCCCTTTTTAATATTCCTACAACCTATACACAGACTTGAAGGTTGGTAGCTAGAGAATAACTGCAATCTCTAGGTTCAGGGTAGCTACCTTTTGGATACAACCCCAAAAAATTATGGCCCACCAATGTGTTTCCCTTTAGCAATAAGCAAATTGACATATTAACTTTTAACAAAAGCATTTATTAAGTGGCGTTCTAAAAACAGTAGCTATAAAACATCTAACTAGAGATTCTGACCTAGTGTTTTCAAATTCCTGACAGATTACTGACTCTTTGGGATTTTGTCATGAAAAACTGAAATTCTTGGTAATCCTTGGAAATATCTGAAACTTTTAAGTTATTATATATTTTAATAATATTTTATTTATGTATTTTTAAATAACAGAAGTGATTATAACAATAAAAATGAACTACTTTTTTGTGATAGGGTTTTCCTAAAAGATTTGGATGTTTTTTGTAAGAAAAAGATATAATAATATTTTTCTTAAAATACTTAAAGTATTCATCATGCTCTATTCATTATGGCTATAAAAATTAATAAGAAATA
The DNA here is from genome assembly GCF_016433145.1 of Gracilinanus agilis. NCBI lineage: Eukaryota > Metazoa > Chordata > Mammalia > Didelphimorphia > Didelphidae > Gracilinanus > Gracilinanus agilis. The sequence continues at coordinate 243,704,812 of NC_058133.1, forward strand.
TTGTTTAATAGTATTTACAAAGAATGCTAACTTATAGCTCATATTTAAACACTAGAAAATATCAGTGAACATTATTGGATAGAATTTTAATAATATAACATATTTTCAGATATGCTTGCAAGGTTGACAGAAACACACAAAATCATGTGTTGAAATTGCCCATTTGAGGATTTATTTTGCTTCCCAAACTTGTTATTTCTGGTAACGCCTCTTGTAGTATAGATGCATACTATGCATATAAACTTAATAATTATTTGCAAGAATGACTCACCATTGGCAGCAGATTAGGCTACAAATACATACTTACAACATGGCAACATTTACAAATAAAACTGATGGAATCAACTGCAATTGCTTTTCTCTTATACATTCCTGTCAGTTCCTAGAAATGTGTAACATAGTCTCCTATTCTGAGATAGTGTTTCCTGCTTTTACTTTTGACTTGACATCAGTGGATACCTTTGAATTTGTTAACCTTTAATTCTTGTAAGAGCAACACAACACTTTTTTTTTTCAGTTTCTCAACTGATTTTTCTCAGGTTTTGGTATTAATTGTAATGCAGGATTGATGCAAGATCTCTTGCATTTGCAAAATCACCCTAGGCAATCCTGGCAGTTAGGGTAATGGAACCTTGATCCAGCAAGTGCCCATCTCAAGACCTGACTGTTGGAGCTGGGACTATAAATACCCCCAGAGAACCAACCTAGGGGTTCTGATTTCCTTGACCTCACCCAGACATCCAGCCACCCCCTGGACTTCCCCTTGAGACCCCGGGAGGGGAAGGGAGGTTTGGGTCGTGGAATGTGGGCAGGAATTAGTTAAGTTAGCCTAGCCAGGGACACCTCTAAACCAAATCATTACCCTCTTTGGTCAAGGAAATCAGAAAAATATATACATTTACCAAGAAATTCTGGAAAGGCGTTTCCACAAAGAAAGACTTCTAGACGAGAAGACCTAGTTGTTTTAGTTGTTCCCTGAAAGCTAGTGCCTAAGGATGAAAGTCCTGGATAGAGAATCGCCCCTCTGAGATCCTTTCCCAGCCAACTGGTACTTATACTTGATTGTTGGGTTCCTAAAGGAAATAACTTCTACCTCTAGGTTCAAGAGGAATACCCACTTCTAAAGTTCATGAGAGCCCTGCATTTCTACTTAATCAGCCATTACTAAGATGGCAGAATAAAAATAGCAAAACGTTGCCCCCATAAATTCGTGACATACTCTCTAAGAAATATATTGTCAATGGGAAGAATAGGCATAGAGTTCAGAGATAGTCAGGATCATGTGTAGAACACACACAGGACAAAGATAAGTCAAAGCTCCTGGTACTGCAGAGTCTAGAGTACCAGGCTTTCTGTCATTTTTTCTTCATTTAATTCTTATGCAGCTCCCCTTGAAGTTTAGTCATCTCTTCTGGGTAAGTTGCTCAGCTGGGTTGCCAAAGTTTGTTCTTCTCCATAGCTTGAGTCTTGATTGTCAGTCTGTCACCATGAAGTTGACCAGCAGGTGGTGAATTTTTCAATCAACAATTCCATCAAATATGGATAAGTTACAGATCACTCCTATTTGTCATTAAGTAATGTAGTTTTTAAACAGTAATACCCACAAACTATTTTGGTTTCAGACTTTCCTTGTTTTAGAAATGAACTATTGTATTTTAGACATGGGGTGGCAGAACCTGAGAGTTAGAGCTAATAAAACAAAATGGAAGTGGGGTGGGAGGAGACCAATATTAGACTTTTGCAAGAAGTGACAAAAAATGTCTAAACTTGAGATTTCCCTTGAATTTAATTTGGACAAAGAAAATCATGAGTTTAGAAAGCCTGAGGTCTGGAAGTAACAGTCACTTTTGATCTGAGAGACTCTGGCTATGTATTCCTTTCACAAGTTTCTAGTTATCCTTTACAAGAAAGCTAACCAGGGAAGAGGAGAGCGTGATCTGCATGGTGGGCCAGAAGACAGGACTCCTACAAAACATGTGGTTGTCCTATCATACTACTAAAGCAGCCTACTATAACTTGGCTACCAGTAATTAAACTAGCTCACAGCTCCTCCTAGTGGTTAGAAATCAGAGTGATTATAGTTTAGGTGAAGTTTGTATGAATTTTTCAAAAGTGAATAACACAGGTGTCAGATAGTCTTAAACCAGCAAAGTTTTCAAAAAATTGGAAAATTTTTTCAACATCATTTTATTTTTATTTTTCTGGGTTTTATACATACATATATATATATACATATATTCACACAAAACACATTTCCATATTAATCATTTTTATAAGTGAATAATCTTGGGATCAAAACCCCAAAACATATACCCCAATAAACATGTGATAAATGATATGTTTTTATCTGAATTGCTACTCCAACAGTTCTTTCTCTAGAGGCTTTTTCATAAGCCCTTAGAATTGTCTTGGATCATTGTATTGCTATTAGTGGCAAAATCTATAACATTCTACAATATTACTGTGTACAATGTTTTCCTGGTTCTGCTTATTTCACTCTGCATCAGTTCATGTAGGTCTTTCCAGCTCTTTCTGAAATCATCCTGTTCATCATTCCTTATAGTATAGTAGTAGTAGTATTCCATCAACATCATGTACTACAATTTGTTCAGCCATTCTCCAATTGAGGGACATTCCTTTAGTTACTAATTCTTTGCCAACACAAAAAGAGCAGCTATAAATATTTTATGTACAAACAGGTCCTTTCCAATTAAAAAAAAAATCTCTTTGGGATACAGAACCAGGACTGGTATTACTGGATCAAAAAGTATGCATTCTTTTATAGCCCTTTAGGCATAATTCCAAATTGCCCTCCAGAATGGCTGGTACAGTTCATAACTCCTCTAGCAATGCATTAGTGTCCCAATTTTGCCACATTCCCTCCAACATTTATCATTTTCCTTTACCGTCATATTGGCCAATCTGATAAGTGTGAGGAGGTACCTCAGAGTTGTTTCAATTTGCATTTCTCTAATCGAGAGTGATTTAAAACATTTTTTTACATGATTATTGGTAGCTTTGACTTCTTCATCTGAAAAATTGCCCATTGGTCTTTGACCATTTATCAATTTGGGAATGACTTGGCTTAGTTCTTTATATATTTGAGAAATGAGACCTTTATCAGAGAAATTTGATATAAAAAATTTTCCCAGTTTGTTGTTTCCCTTCTAATCTTGGTTGCATTGGTTTTGTTTTTACAAACCCTTTTTAATTTAGTATAATAAAAATTATTCATTTTACATCTTGTAATATTCTCTATCTCTTTTTTGGCCATAAATTCTTACCTCCTCTATATATCTGACAGGTAAACTATTCGATGTTCCCCTAATTTACTTATAATATTACTCTTTATGTTTAAGTAATATACCTATTTTGACCTTATCTTGGTATATGGTATGAGAATCTAATTCTAGATCTAAACCTAATTTTTGCCATAGTGTTTTCCAGAAAATTGGAAATCTTTACTAACACAAGTGAGAAAACTTCACCAAAGTGAGAAGAGGAGCCAGTTAAGACAAATGACTAGCTTTCAACCTTGCCTTTTTTTGCTTGCTGCTCCTTGAATTTTAAGAAATGAACAACAAACAATACAGCTGTTGGGATACTAGGGAGAAAGACTGACATTTGCTATCAGCTGGCATTAGTTTATTATTTGCTCTTCTCTCTTATAAATGGTAAAATGATTAAAAATTCTGAGACTGCATTCTAGGTAAGAAAATCAACTTATTGATCAGTCTAGCAAAAATAAATAAATTGATCTTGCTCAATGATCAAAAACAAAGAAATTAAGGATCATTAAGTACAATTTTGGAAATTCATTATTAAGCTTTCCCGTAGATATCTAAGACATCTCTCATTGATGAATAGCTAATGAGGAGGTGGTCCACTGTTCTTTCAGTCTCTCCCTGATTCTTTGATGATGGAAAATTACATGCCTGGTTCAAGATTGCTTTATTCAATACTTTTCCTATTTCTTTTTAAAAATTATAACAAATTTTATTTTTTTCCAGGTTACCTGTCAATGCAATTTTTCAATAATCATTTTCTAATATTTTGCAATTCATGTTCTCTCTCTCCCTCCTGCTTATTCTCCCTTCCTAAGAAGGCAAATAATATAGGTTGTATATATATTATCATCTAATAGATATTTCTGTGTCGTTTTGGGAAAGAAGACACATATTGCTTTCACTAGAGAAAAATTCAGCTAGAAAATAAAGTAAAGAATAATATGTTTCAATTTGCATTTGGACTCCATCTGTTCCTTCTGTAGTGCCAGATATCCTTTTTTTTTTTTGTCATGAATCTCTTGGAGTTGTCCTGAATCCTTGCCTTGTGGATGATAGGTCACTAACAGTTTATCATGAATCATAATTATTGTTATTGTATTCAAGATTCTCCTGGTTCAGCTCATTTCAGTTTGCATCACTTTATGTAAGTTTTTCTATGTTTTTTTGTAATCATGTTATTTGTCATTTCTTATGTCAATAGTATTCTATTAAACATATGTACCACAACTTGTTCAGCCATTCTCCAACTTATGGACATCCCTTCAGTTTTTAGTTCTTTGTCACCACATAAAGAATAGCTATAAATATTTTTGTACAGGTAGGTTCTTTTCCCCTATCTTTAATCTCTTTGGAGAATAGACCTAGTAGTGGTATTGGTAGGTCAAAGGGTATGCATGATTTTATGGCCCTTTGGGCATAATTCCAGATTGCTCTTCAGAATGGTTATATTAGCTCACAGCAATATAGAAGTGGCTCATTTTTTCCCCACATCCTCTCCAACATTTATCATTTTCCTTTTTTGTCATGTTAGATAGTTTGTTGAATGTGAGGTGGTACCTGAGAGTTGTTTTAGTTTGCATTTCTCTAATTAATAGTGATTTGGAGCATTTTTTCATGTGACTAAAGATAGTTTTAATTTCTTCATCTGAGAATTGCCTGTTCTGTGTCAGTTGGGAAATGCTTTATATTCTTATACATTTGACTTGGTTCTCTATATATTTGAGAAATCAAACCTTTGTCTGTTGGAAGCAAATTTCTCCATCAAAAGTCATTTTTTTTAACATCATCTCTCAGTGATCTGGAGGTCAAAGACCACTGAGTCTTTAGATATATAGATAGTCTATAGATATATATATATATATATCTATACCTGAGTATAACTCAGGTATAGATAAGCCCTCAGATTCCACAGGCGCTGCCCCTTGGACAGCCCAGGCAAATTAAGAAACTATGGTTAGTTCCTGAGATGTGATGTGTGAGAGCTCGTGGGTAGAGAAAAGAGCTTATAAGTGGTGACCAGGTGGTCTTTGTGGTCTTTTGGCTGGAGCAAGGATGGAACCCTTCTCGGAGGCCCATCATGGCAGCCAATAGATTAGAAAGCTAAGTATCTCTCTACCTCTTTCCTACCTTTCCCTCTCTTTACTACTCCTATTACTTTGATTTAATGAAGTTTGTAAGCTACTATCAGCCTCATAATTTTAATTATTACATATCAGAAAGACTTGCTATAAAGATTTTCCCTCAAATTTGTTTGCCTTTTAATCTTGGTTGCATTGTTGTTGTTTGTGCGGAAACTTTTAAATTTAATGTAGTCAGTTATCTATTTTACATCTCATAATGTTCTCTCTGTCTTATTTTGACCTAAATTCATCCCTTACCCATAGGTCTGATAGGTAAACTGTTTCATGCTTTTATAATTTGTTTATGATATCATCCTTTATTTCTAAATCATGTACCCACTTTGATTTTATCTTGATGTATGGCAAGAAAATTAATTTTTGCCATACTGTTGTCAAGTTTTCCCAGCAGTTTTTGTCAAATAGGAAGTTCTTCTTCCAAAAGCTTGGATCTTTTGGTTTGTCAAACACTAGGTTACTATGTTCATTTACCATTACTTCTTGAATGCCTAATCTATTCCATTGATCCTCCACTCTTTTTCTTAGCCAGAATCAGATTGTTTTGATGTTTGCCACTCTATAATATAGTTTGAGATCTAGTGCAATTAAGCCACCTTCATTTTTTTCATTAATCCCCTTGATATTCTAGGTCTTTTGTCCTTCTAGATGAATTTTGTTATTATTTTTTCTAGTTCTATGAGATGATTTTTGGGTAGTTTGAGTAGCATGGTACTGAATAAATAAATTATCGTAGTAAGAATTGTCATTTTTATTACATTTGCTCAGCCTACCAATGAGCAATTAATGTTTTACCAATTGTTTAGATCTGACTTTATTTGTGTGAAATGTTTTGTAGTTGTGATCATATAGTTCTTGGTTTTGTCTTAGCAAGTATTTTATGTCTCAGGTATTTTATATTGTCTACAGTTATATTAAATGGGATTTCCTTTTCTGTGTCTTGCTGTTGTACTTTATTGGTAGTAGAGAGAAATGCTGATATTTTTGTGGGCTTATTTTATATTCTGCAATTTTGCTAAAGTTGTTAATTGTTTTGATTAGTTTTCTGGTTAATTCTATAGGATTTTCTAGGTATACCATCATATCATCTTCAAAGAGTGATAGCTTTATTTCCTCATCGCCTATTCTAATTTCTACAATTTCTTCTTCTCTTGTTGCTATAGTTAGCATTTCTAATATAATATTGAATAGTAGTGGTGATAATGGGCATTCTTATTTCACTCCTGATTTTCACTTCCTGGGAAGTCTTCTAGCTTATCCCCATTGCAGATAATATTTGCTGATAGTTTTTGATAAATGCTATAAATCATTTTGAGGAATGCTGCATTTATGTCCTCTAGTGTTTTTAATAGGAATGGATGTTGTGTTTTGTCAAAAGCTTTTTCTGACCATTTTGAAATAATCAGAGGTTTCTGTTATTTTTGCCATTGATATGATCAGTTATCAATAGTTTTCCTAATATTGAACCATCTCCTGAATTACTGGTATAAAAACGACTTGGTCATAGTGTATGATCCTTGTGATATATTGCCATTATCTTCTTGTTTGTATTTTGCTTAAAAACTTTGCATCAATATTCTTTAGGGATAATGACCTATAGATTTCTTTCTTTGTTTAGATATTAATACCATTAGTACGAGTTCTTTCCTAAGCTATTTTTCTGAATAGTTTACATAGAACTAATTGTTCTTAAATGTTTGTAGAATTCCCTTGTGAATTCATCTGACCCTAGGACATTTTTCCTTAGGACTTTTTGATGACTTGCTCAGTTTTTTCTCCTGAGATGTGATTGTTTAAGTATTCAATGTCCTCTTCTGTTAATACGAATAATTTATATTTCTTTTGTTGTACCCAAATTTTAATATCTAACCCAGGTTCATGGCCGAAGGAAGAATCACACTGACAATGCAATATGCAAGAAGAGGCTCATTCTTTACTAGCAATAATAGCTAGGGTCGCTAGGCAGAGAGGCATGCCTGAACGACCCCTTGGAATTCTCAGCCAAGAGTTTATATAGAAATGTTTGGGGAAGGGGGTTGGTACATACATAATTATCAAGGTAGTGTCAGGGACAGGTGGTCAGGAAGCATCTGGGGAGGGGGGTTTCAGGGTCAGGGGGCTGGAAGCATTTGGCAAATATTGTAAAGCAGGCAAACATAGACAAACATTCAAGAAGGTTAATATTCATCAGATAAGATAGCTTCAGTTTTAGGTTTATGATAGGGGAAGATAAGGAAGACTGTGCTGGGAAACCTTGGGGGCTGGGGGTAGCTTGTCCAGGCCAGAAATAGTTCAGTAGACTGCCAGACTGATTTTTAAATCCAACACTTTTAAATATTCATCTCTTTCTCTTAGATTATTAGATCTATTGACATGTAATTGGGCAAAATAACTCCTGACAAGTTGCTTTAATTTCCTATTCATTTGTAGTAATTTCTTTCTTCTCATTTTTAATACTGGTGATTTAGTTTTTTTCTTCATTTTTTGATCAAATTAATCAATGCTTTATTCATTTTTTTTCAAAAAACTAACTCCTTGTCTTATTTACTAGTTCAATATTTTCCTTTCAATTTTATTAATCTCTCCTTTGATTTTCAGGATTTCTAATTTGATATTTAATTGAGAGTTTAAATTTGTTTTTTTTAGTTGCATATTATGTGGGATGAGATTCAGTGTGTAATTCTCAGAGTAGTATTTGGCTTGTTATAACCCTAATTTTCAAGACCCCTGAGTGTTACTATTCCTTAGACTAAAACTGCACCTCCCCCCATAAAACTTCTAGTTTTCCAGACCTATTTTTTAAAACCTTGAGAAGAGTTTATCTGTACACTGGGAAGAAAGCCAAACTATAAGATAAGCTGAAGGAAGGAAAAGTACAATGAGTTTCAAAACTATCATTATGGTCCCAGCCTGGGAATCCCATGATAGTCACAGGTTTTTCTTGATCATGTGGGTCTTTAGGGGTAAGCAATGTTGAAAATCACATGCTCAAGACTATAAGCGTAACCTCCCCAACCCCCCCCCCTCCCATTCTGTGGGATTGGACAGAGGGGAAGAGGAAAATCTTGAGTCAGGATTGTGACAAAAGTCTGTGATTGTACCTAGAAGAGAGGACCTTTTTGCCCCAGCAAGCCGAATCACTTCCTTCCTCGCCCCCACCTCCCTGCTATTTTCTCTGAATAAAACTGCTTTTCTCTGCCAGCATCTTATCAAGTCTCCCCTGCTCATTAGAGTGATTTCTGGGGGTACAAACCTCCCCAGAATTCCACTTCACACACATACTCAGTTCATCAATCTGCTCTTTCTCTGCTTTATTGATGTAAGCATTTAGAAATATAAATTGTCCCTAAAGCTTTGGCTACATTCCAAAAATTTTGGTATATTGTCTTGTTCAGTCCGGTTCTGACTTCCCAAATTAGGAGGCACACCAGATAATGTAAAAGCAAGAGTTACTGTTTTATTGCAAGCTTGAGCTTGGGTCCCACAGCCTCTAAGGCAAAAATGGAATGTTTGAATGAGGGGCCCAGCCAGTCTTATATAGTTTGAGCAGGAACTTGGGAGGGTGGGGCTGGACGTTAACACATGCTTCCTATCATCCATTCACCAGATGTTACTGGTCAGAGGTCTTCCCGTCATTTAGCAGATGTTGCTGGTTGAGGGTCTTCCTGCCATTTAACAGATGTTACCAGTTGGGGGATTTCCTGCCATTCAGTAGGTTGCTGATTTTATCAGCTCTGCTTCCCAGGCCTATCAATCTCTGTTCAGTACTTTTCAATGTGAGATTCAAGGATGCTGTCCTGCTGCTTGCAGACACACTTGACCTAAATCATTCTATCACTCTATGATGGGAGATATTCTAGAGTGGGAGCATTCTTTGAATTTGCTAGAAGGTTAAAAATTGTTGGAGGTTGGCTTTAGAAAAATGTGGTGGAACTAAATTGGCTCAGCCATTCTAGAAATTAATTTGGAACTATGCCCCCAAAGTCACTAAACTATCTAAAAGAATTGCCCTTTGACTGGAGATACCACTATTAGGCCTGTACCTTAAAAACCTTAAAGAGGTAAAAAAAAGAGGAAAGGAAAAAAGAAAGGAAAGGAAAGGAAAGGAAAGGAAAGGAAAGGAAAGGAAAGGAAAGGAAAGGAAAGGAAAGGAAAGGAAAGGAAAGGAAAGGAAAG
>NC_058133.1:243719319-243807271 GCF_016433145.1 Gracilinanus agilis
CTTTCTTCCTTTCTTCCTTTCTTCCTTTCTTCCTTTCTTCCTTTCTTAACAGTTACCTTTCGTCTCAGAATCAATACTGTGTATTGATTGGTTTTAAGGCAGAAGAGTGATAAGGGCTAGGCAATAAGGGTTAAGTGATTTGCCCAGGGTCAAACAGCTAGGAAGTATCTGAGGTCAGATTTGAATCTAAGACCTCCTGTCTCTAGGCCTGGCTCTCAATCTACTGAGCCACCCACCTACACCTAGCAGAAAATTTTATATTATAACTTTAATAGTATAAAAAATAATTCTGAAATATTTAAGAACTTTGATAAACCCAGTTATCAGTCAGAATTCTGATGATGTATACTGCCTATCTTTGATGTTGATGGACATTTTTGGATGTGGCTAGTGTGGGGACTTATTTTTCTGAACAATATTTCAAGGTGTGTGTGTGTGTGTGTGTGTGTGTGTGTGTGTTTAATAATAAAAAATAAAATAAATAATGTTCTTAAAAAAAAAGAAAGGTTAATGCTTGAAAATCAGCCTTTTTTTCATGTAACATAGACTCTGGAGCTATTTACTGTCTTAAGTCCTATTCACACTGGCAGTTTGGTGTTCCCTGTGGCAGTGATGTTAAAGTCAGATACGAATGGGTAGACTGAATATTGACTTAGGAAAACTCCAAATTAAAATTATATTTCATTATAGTTTGGTTTATTTTGTTAAACATTTCCCAATTTTAATTTGATTAAGGAAGACTATATCTCTGCTCAGAGGGCAGCTGGCCATCTATAATTTTTAGTTTTGCTGTGGTTTTCCTAGCCTTGTAGCTGATAAATTCCCACCATTGTGCTTCTCCCCAGTGATTATCAGTTATCAATTAGTCATCTGAAACTAATTAGCTTTTTTAATTTAGAATATTTATTGAGGTGATATAGCAAAATCAGTTGCTACAAAACTTTCTCCCCAAATTTCTAGAACACACTTTCCCATAATTACATATGCAGACCAGAGCAAAGTGGATGAGCATAGCTGGCTCATGTGGGAAAGGAGTGAACCTTTTATCTCTTATACCCCAAATGCAGTTTCTAAAATAATTCTTTCCCAAGGATTTGGCTAAATCTACTTCCACTCCAAAGCTGGACTGCCCTCAAATTCTAGCTTGAATTAGCTTGCTGTATGAATTTGAATTAGCTTTTTTGAATACATTTCCTGAGTAATATTATTGAATTGTTAGAAAATTAGAATTTTATAATGGCAAGGAAGCTTAGATCTTTGTAAGATTTTGCAAATGAGCTTAATTTTAATTTGTTTTCCCATTGACTTTTTTCTCTGACAAATAAGTTGTACAACAGAACCCCATTTGTTCATGATTTTGCTTTCTATGCTTTTAGTTATCCATGGTTAACCTGAAGTGCTAGAGATCAGCCTAAGAAGCAGCAGAACTCTGCCTGTGGCAGTGGTCTACCCCCAGCAACAGTCATTTCTACTCTCATTTTTACTTTTTTTATGGTTTTTATGGTGGGGATGGGAGGCTTTGGAGCACCTAGTCAAGGGGCAGGAGCAGGGAGAGTCAGCAGGTGTTTGCTTATATCCTCAGTTTCAGCCATCTGGTATCCTCCAATGATATCCTCCAATCCTCTACTGTACATTAGTATTTATGTATGTAAAAATATAATCAATGTTGATGCCATTTTCTCTGTTCATTATTTATTTTTAATTATCAACAACTTGTTTAAGGATTAAGTGATTTCAATTTCATGCCATATCTTCTCATTATTCTTTTATTTTAGTTCTAACTGTAGTATCTTTTCTTGAAGAAAGTTTGTATTACATGGGATTGTGTAGCTTCTTTGCATCTCTCAGTCATTATTCTTGACCCACATTTTCCAATATAGTTGGCAACTTCACCAATTACCATATTTCCAAAGTGTATATTGACCTAAGTTGGACCATCTTATGGAATTCTTCATAGAATTTCTCTACTTCTTTGCAATTGATTTTGACACATAAGCCATAATTATTACATAGTGGCCTTTTTCCAAACACTTATTAGTACTATAGAAATAGCTAGTACTATAGTGCTTTAAGTTTTGCAAATTATTCTGTGTGTGTTATCACCTTTGATCCGTTGTAGGAAATGAACAGATATCCCAAGAAATTATTTTTTAATTGACTTTGGGCATATGATGAAACTAACCTCACCAATTCTGGTTTCTTTTTGCCTCTCAAAGGAGTAATTTTGAGCTATCTTTCCATTTAAGATGCAACTTCTTTGTTTATTCTAGTTTCATTAATACAATTGTGTATAATATAGTATTATGTATAGTATAATATAATAAGAATGAAGATAATTGTGATTTAATTCCTGCAGGATTTTGTATATTGTTTGATCATTGTACACAAATTTCACTTTTGGGTCAAGTTAAAGTTATAGATGGTCAAAAAACTCTGTGATTCTTAATACATGGTCCTCCTTTCCACTTAAGACACTATTCTGTCATCATAACAGAAGGGGTTCATAGAACCTATTTGTATTTCTTCTTTTTGGTGGTTTATATTCATCTTCATGTGATCAGCCTACTACTGATGAACTTCTAGATGCTTAGATAGGTTTATCCTTAGAAAGCAGTGAGCCAAGAGTCTGGTAGGTGATACAGTGGATAGACCACCAGACCTAGAGTCAGGAGGACCTGGGTTCAAATCTAGCCTCAGACAGTTAGCTTTGTGATGCTGGACAAGTCACTTAACTCCAAATGCCTGACTTTTCTACCTTGGAATGGATAGTTGTTTCAATTCTAAGACAGAAGATAAAGGTTTAAAAAAAGGAGAGAGAGAGAGAGAGAGAGAGAGAGAGAGAGAGAGAGAGAGAGAGAGAGAGAGAGAGAGAGAGAGAGAGAATATGAATGGACTGGCAGAGTTTTTAAGAGTTCTTACTTCTAGTAGGACTTTGTGGAATTTACCAGTAAATGTACCAGTACTAATACCTTTCTATAACATTGGTTTGGGCATTGGGAAAAGCAAGAGAGTCAGAGACATTTCTTTTTTCATAATGTAGAAGCACCATCTGGCAACACCGAGTCCAGTTTCTAGAAGAAAGAGCTCTTCAGCATTGGACATCATTTACTATCTGGAATGCCGGCAAACAGGGAAGAAAACTGTATAGAAGCTTATCCCCAGTTAACCAGAAAAAGGTAGGATATCAAGAAAGTGCCCTTATATTCTCTATCCTTTTGTTTGCATGGCTATAAAGTGATTTTACTTTTATAAATATTTTTCCTATAATCAGCTCAACTTAGTTCAACAACTACCTATATTCCTAGCAATGGAGACAAATAACATTCTGCATTGGTAAGACACAAAGATAAACAAGGGGCTTTCTGTGTTCTGAAGAAAGTTAATTACTAGAAAGTTAATTTTTACTGGCTATCCCCATCTATAATCTACAAAGATGGAAAATAACTAGAAAGTTAATTACTAGGAAGTTCATTTTTAAAGCCTTCCTTTCTTTTGTTGTTTTGAGGTATATGAGAATGGATATATATTTTTTCTTTTTTTTTATTCAAAACTATTTTCATCATACATTTTCTAAAATAAGATTTAAACCATCTCCCTCCCTCCCTTTCCATCTCACTTCAGAAATGGTAAGCAATTTGTTCTAGGTCATACATTGATTATCATGCAAAACATATTTCCATTGTTATAAGAGAATACTCATATAAAACCCCAAATAAAAGCATAAATAAACTAATATGAACGATAGTATGCTTTGATCTACATTTGACTCCAACAATTCTTTCTATGGAGGTGAATAGCGTTCTTTCTTTAAGTCCTTCAGAATTGTCCCAGATCATTGTACTGCTGAGAGGAGCTAAGTCTTTCACAGTTGATCATTGTTCAATATTGTTGTTACTGTGCACAGTGTTCTTCCAGTTCCGCTTATTTTGCTCTGCATCACTTCATGTAGATCTTTCTAGCTTTTTCCGAAATCTGGATTTACATTTTTTAACTTTTGAGGTAGTACTTCTAGAAGTTAAATGATTTTATTTTTCATCTTTATTGATTTCTTTTACCACTCTTCTACCTTGGAACTAATACATAGTATTAATTCTAAGATGGAAGGTAAGGGTTTAAAAAATAAACAAACATGCTGAGGGCAAATATAGCTTAATCTATGGGCTTACTAACTGATTATCTCAAGTGTATATTCACAGTAAAATATGTTGAGCTAATGCTTGTTTTTTTTTTTGTTTGTTTGTTTTTTTAAAACCTTACCTTCTGTGTATTGGCTCCTAGGCAGAAGAGTGGTAAAGGTAGATAATGGGGGTCAAGTGACTTGCCCAGGGTCACACAGCTGGGAAGTGTCTGAGGCCAAATTTGAACCTAGGACCTACCATCTCTAGGCCTGACTCTCAATCCACTGAGCTACCCAGCTGCCCCCACTAATGCTTATTTTTAGTACATTCTCTTTTTATTCTATAACATAAATAATTTGAGGGAGATATAAGCCATGTGAGTCATCAAATTCAATGCTCAGGAAAGTTGAATTCCCTTCATTTGTTTGTGATGTACCATCAACACTCCCCACCACACATACCCAGTTGTTCTGATGACTTAAGCCTCACACATTTAGAGGTTGGATCCCAAGGGAAGTAGTTGTTTTTAGACTCATTGGTGCCCTGTAGATCTGCAGTCCTGCTTATGATCACCCACCAGTAGACACAATTAGATCAAAGAAAGGGATTAGTAAGGGGTAAACAAAGAGGGTAGCAAGAATGACAGCTAAAAAATATTCCCATCCATATAAACCTATAGTACACTTTGCCCTAAACACACACAATATCTCTGGGAGGAATGGATATACAGAGGAAAGGATATACAGATAGAGAGGCACTTCACACCTTTGTCACTGTAGATTCTAATGTCTTCCTTATAAATGGTGAACTTCTTCCTTAGGGTCCTTATGCTCTTCCTGCCTTGCTGTAGCATTGCTGCAGAATGGCCTGCTCAGCTGGACTCCCTGTCAGCTATTCCAAGACTCAAGTCTACTGCCAGATCGAATTCTCACCTGGATTCCTAATTTAGTGATGGTGAACCTTTTAGAGGTCGATTACCCAAACTGCAACCCTCCCACTGCATTGAGACCCCCACCATACCACAAACAGGAGAGGGAGGAAGCATTCCTTTTGGCCTTCTGGGCAGAGAGGGGGGGTGATGTGAGAAATGTCCTACACACACACTGGGCACATGTGCTATAGGTTCACCAACACAGTCCTAATTGGTTCTCTTCTTTGCTTCCAGATGTAGGTCATGCATGCTTCTTTGCAGCTATTTCCTAGACCAGTGATGGGCAAACTTTTTAAAGAGGGGCCAAAGGAAAGGAAATGCTCATCTGTCAGTCTGTTTCTAAGGCAACTCTTTCAAAGTTTCATTGTATCGTATCCTACTCTTTGTATTTATCAGATTAGGAATAATATTGCTCCCGGATAGAACATTTCAGGGGGCCACATCTGGCCCACAGGCCATAATTTGCCCATCACTGTCCTATACAATAGATACATTTCTTTCTTTCCTATTTATACAGGGTTGCAAAGTGAGTCAGTTAATGTCAGCAAACATTTATCTATTAAGTGCTACTATATACTATGCTCTGTGCTAAGCCCTGAGCATAACAAGGCAAAAAGAGTTTCTGGGTGACCCAGGAAATGGTGCTGCCCTTGACAATGACAATAATAGAGAAATTATAGAGAGTGAATGTTTTAAGGATAAAGATAATGAGTTGAGTTTAAGATGTCTATAAGACATTTAGCTGATGACAAAGTGGTAGTTGGAGTTGCAAGTTTGGAAGTTGGGAGAAGTGTTAGGATAGATAAAAATACATCTATGAATCATCTGCATAAGAATGATGATTGAATCCATAGAAGCAGATGAGATCACTAAGCAAAACACTGTAAAGGGAAAAGAGAAATGACTAGTCCAGGGCAGAGGGTATCCCTGTGAACATGACATGGATGAATATTTGGCAAAGGAGATAGAGGAGGAGCAGTTAGGCAAGAGGAGAACTAGGAGAGATCAAAATTTTGCAAACCTAAAGAGAACAGAGTGAGTGTATTAAGGACAAGTAGAGTTGGCAAGTGTCATAGGCTGCAATGATAACAAGATTCAAAAGAGAAAAAAATATGAAGTCTACTTTCAAAAACAAATAGTTTAGAAAATAGATCAATGAGAGATAGTTTAAGAATTAACAGACTTGGGAGAGGGACAGAGCCAAGATGGCAGAAAAAAGGCAGGAATTCATCCAAACTCTCCCAAATTCCACTCCAAACAACTTTAAAATAACACCACAAAACATTTTGGAGTAGCAGAACTGAAAAAAGGATGGCTCAAACAATTTTCCTGTCAAGGAACACTTAGAACATCAGAAGGAAAAGTCTATCCCATGGAGTGAGAGTGGATTTCAGTCTAGTGGAGGAAATGCAAACTAGCAGCAGGGTTTGGGGACAACTGGCAGCAGCAGCTTCCAGAACTCTCTGCCCACAGACAATAAAGGGATTGAACAGCTGGTTAGAAAGAGATCATCAGTCCCTTTCCTGGTACTAGGTATAGGACTCTGTTGCATTGACTATAATCCAGGTCCTGGTTCTGGGTTAAAGTCCCTGTGCAAGGAGGAACAGTAGCACACCTGGTCACAGTTCTAGGGTGGAAAAAACTGCTTGTGATTACTCACAGACTAGAATACAGGTCAAGAGAGAAATAATAAAACAAAATGAAAAAAAATTTAAATAGAAGAAAATGAGAAATTGGAAAAATAATTGATTTGGGAAATAGATCCAGGAGAGATCATTTAAGAATTACTGAACTTAGAAAGTCATGAGCAAAAAAAGAGCTTAAACATCATCTTTCAAGAAATTACCAATGAAAACTGCCTTGATAAATTAGAAATAGGATAAAACAGAAATAGAAAAAAATCACCAATCACCTCCTGAAAGAGATCCCCAAAAGAAAACTCCTGGAAATATTATAGCCAAATTCCAGAGTTCTCAGCATAAGGAGAAAATATTGCAAGCAGCCAGAAAAAAAAATGATTCAAAAATGACTCAAAGGATGCTAGCAAAAGAGCTAGAATTCAACCAAGAACATCTAAACCAGCAAAACTGAGTATAATTCTTCAGGGAGGAAAATGGATAGTCAAAGAAATAGAGTATTTTCAAGCATTCCTGATAAAAGACCAGAACTGAATAGAAAACATGACTTTACAAATACAAGACTTAAGAGAAGCATAAAATGGTAAATAGGAAAGAGAAATCAAAAGGTATTTAATGAGGTTAAACTTTTTATATCCATACATGGGAAGATGATACTTGTAAAATTCCTAAGAACTTCATCAGTATTAGGGCAGTTAGAAGGAATATACATAGATTGGAGCTGAATAAAATCTTGGAAAAGTTAGATAGGATGGACTCAGGAGAAAATTGAATAGAAGGGAAATTTTTCAGGTTCATAGCACTTTCCTAATATGATTTGCACCCTATTCAGACCATAATGCAATAAAAATGACACTCAATAAAGAGCCTTGCAAGCATAGATTAAGAAGTAAATGGAAACTAAATAATTTAATCTTAAAGAATGAGTGGATCAAAGAATAATCACAGAAATAATCAACTTTGTTAAAGATAATGATAATGACATTAAGACACCTACTGAAATTTGTAGGATGCAGTACTTAGAGGAAATTTTATATCTTGAAGTACATACTCCAA
Organism: Gracilinanus agilis; assembly: GCF_016433145.1. Taxonomy (NCBI): domain Eukaryota; kingdom Metazoa; phylum Chordata; class Mammalia; order Didelphimorphia; family Didelphidae; genus Gracilinanus; species Gracilinanus agilis. The sequence goes on from NC_058133.1 coordinate 243,727,062, forward strand.
TTTAAAAAAAGAGAAAATAAATCAACAAATTGGATGTGCAACTAAAAAAACCTCAAAAGAGAACAAGTTAAAAATTTCCAATTAAACACCAAAATGGGTTCTTAAAAATCAAAAGAGAGATTAATAAAATTGAAAGTTAAAAATAAACACAACAAACTAATCAAATAAAGTTTTATGTGGGGGGGGGAGTATGAGGGGAATAGATAAACCACTAATTAATTTGATTTTTTTAAAAGAAAGAAGAAAACCAAATTACCTGTATCAGAAGTAAAAAGGCTAAATGTACTACCAAGAAAAAGGAAATTAAAGCAAATATTTGCCCAATCATATGCCAGTAAAACTGGCAATCTAAGAGAAATAGATGAATATTTTTTTATTTTAAATTTAAATTAAAAAATATTTCCCAGATTAACAACAGAGCAGTTAGATTGCTTAAATAACTCTATCTTAGAAAAAGAAAAAATCCCAGGAACCGTTGGATTTATATTATAATTTTATGAAACATTTAAGGGAAAATTAATCCTAGTACTATATACAGTATTAGGAAAAAAAGGTAAAATTTCTACAAAATTCCTCTTATGATACTAATACATAAGTTGATACATAAATCAGCACAACAAGGGAAGAAAACTATAGGCCAGTTTCCCTAATGAATATTAATGCAAACACTTTAAATCAAATATAGCAAGGAGATTATAGCACTGTATCACAAAGATCATGCACTGTGACTAGGTGGAATTTATATGACCATATCTATAGCAAAAACTACAAAGAGGGGCAGCTGGGTAGCTCAGTGGATTGAGAGTCAGGCCTAGAGATGGTAGGTCCTAGGTTCAAATCTGGCCTCAGACACTTCCCAGCTGTGTGACCCTGGGCAAGTCACTTGACCCCCATTGCCCACCCTTACCACTCTTCCACCTAGGAACCAATACACAAAAGTTAAGGGTTTAAAAATGTAAAAAAAAAAAAAAAAAAAAAAAAAGATCCTATGATTACATCAATAGATGTCGAAAAAGCTCTTAAGAGGGAACTATATATACAAAAATATTTAAAGGAGCTGTTTTTGGGGGGCAAATAATTAGAAAGTGAGGGAATACCCATCAATTGAGGAATGACTGATTATGCTATAGTATGTGATTATAATGGAATAGTATGTGCTGTAAGAGATGAGAAGCAGGAGGAGCTCGGAAAAACCTAAAAAAACTAACATGAACTGAAGCAGAGTGAAATAAGCAGAACCAGGAGCACATTATATAGGCAGTGACAAAAATACTATATAATGAACAATTGTGAGTAACAGCTGTTCTCAGTAATACTTAGACAGAAGGCAAGGGTGTGAGTTGGATATGATGGGATGATATCTAAAAAACAAAATAAAAATAAGGCATGAGAAAGAAGAATGCATTGGGAGAAAGGGGGAAGAAGAAAATAGAATGGGATACATGCACATAAAAAGGCATAAAAGAGTATTTAGAGTGAAGATGGGGGAGGTGGGGAGGAGAGCATGTAAACCTTACTATAATCAGAATTGGCTTAATGTGGGAAGAACCTACACAATCAATTGTATATATAAAGATATCTTACCCAACAGGAAAGTAGGTGGGGAAAGAGATAAGGAGGTTTGGACTAATAGAAAAGAGGGCAAATTAGGATGGAGAGTAATACACAATAATCATAATGGTGCAAGATTTTTTTATAAGTCTCTAATAAAGGCCTCATTTCTCAAATACATAGAAAAATAAGTTGAATATATAAGAATACAAATCATTCCCTAGTTGACAATCAAAGGATATTGTGTGGAGTGGAATTCTGAGGGGGTTCATTCCCCCATGAATTACTCTAATGAGCAGATAGGAGACTTGATGCTGGCAGAGTTCATGTGGCTTTATTCAGAGGTGTGTGTGGAGGGCATAGAGTGAGGAACAGTGTCTAGGCATAGACAGTATCCTCACAAGAGGGGGGCACAAGGGTGAGGCAATACTACCTGGGCATAGGCAGTATGCTCACAAGGGGGGGAGGGGAGAGAGAGACAGACAGACAGAGAGATAGAGACAGACAGAGAGACTGATATCTCCTAGTGGAGGGCACCTAACTTCACTATTTTTCTATAGGAAGATGCCAATTTATGATTAATCAATTAAAATTAATAAATATTAATAGTGACAGTTTGTAGTAATAGTAAGTTTGTATCCCAAAGAGATAAAAAAAAAAGGGAAGGATGTATATGTATGAAAATATTTAAAGCAGCTTTGGGGGGGTGTTGTGGTAAAGAAATGGGAAAGTAAAGGGATACCTATCATTTTGGGGAATGGCTGAGTAAGCTATAGCATATGATTGTAATGGAATATTATTGTACTGTAAGAAATGACAAACAGGAAGAGCTCAGAAAAACCTGAAAGACTTAAATAAACTGGAGCAGAGTGAAATAAGCAGAATCAGAATTATGTACAATGGTACATAAAGGAATACTATGTAATGAACAACCATGAAAAGCAGTTCTTCTCAGCAAGATGTGATCCAAAACTCTTCCAGAGGACTCATGATAAAAATGCCATCTGCTTCGAGAGAAAAAGAACTGACAGAGTCTGAATCCAGACAGAAGCAAACTTTTTCACTTTCTTAATTTTTTTTCTAATTGAGTTTCCTTCCACAAAAGGATTGTGAAGATAGGATTAACTCTACCCTTGTCTATTTTTAGCTAAACAAATCAAGAACTTAAAGTACCCCTACTTGACACTAAGTAAGAGAATTGGAAAGTCACTTACTAAAGTAAGCTCATACTTCCAAAGGTCACTGCCCCCACCCTTGGGCAGTGCTAGGCAAATTGAAAGATTGAGATTGGTTCCTGTAAAGTAGGGGAGCAACAGGAAATGAAGCTGAGAAAACTGCTTTAAAAAGGCCAGCTCCAGGATTCAGTGATTCTCTTTGCATTGGTGAGCTGGACTGGAGGAGGAGACTCTTTCCCTGGATCCTGTGTTTGCTTAAGGCAGTGAGTGGAGTGACTCCTTCTTTGGTTCTTTGGTGAGGAGAAACCTTTTCTGTTCTTTGGTGCTTTGGAGGGACACTCCCTTCAGCATGAGTTCTGGTGAGATTCTTGGCAGTCTTAGCCTCGTGTACACTAAAAGTTCTGGGGGATTCTTCAGTATCTCCTGGTTCTGGATTTTGGCTTCCTAATTAGGACTTTGGATTCTGGTGAGATTCGCTTTTGGATTCGCATTTGTGGTCTGGAGACATTAGGATTAAACTTAGGGTATTGGTAGCTAGGCAGTACTTTCTGTTTCTATCTACTATTTTTCTGCTTTCATTCTTTCCACCTTTTTGTAAATAAAGCTGGTAAAAGTCATTTTGACTTAAGCTATAATATTTTTAATCAGCAACCGCAATATTACTTTCGAATTCTCATATAAGACGTAAATTTAAATTCTTACAGGATTAATATGGAAAAATGTTTTACATGATTGCACATATAAAAAGGAGGGAAGGCAGGAGGGAGAGAATTCAAGACAATATTCTTTAAAAAATGTTGGCAACTATTTTTATGTGTAATAGGAGGAACATAAAATAAAATTTCATTTAAAAAAGAAAAAAGAGTATACATTATGACTGCATCATATTTAAACCAAGAATGCAGGATATTTTAAACATAATTGGCCATATTAATTTATTTTAGTTGTGGCCCACTCTTCATGACCCCTTTTTGGAGTTTTCTTGGCAAAGATAGTAAAGTGGTTTGCCATTTCCTTCTCCAGCTTTTACAGAGGAAACTGAGGCAAACTGGGTTAAATGACTTGCTCAGACTCACACAGCTAGTAAGTATCTGAAACTGAATTTGAACTCAAATCCTCTTGTGCGGGAGTAAAGGACTCCCACAGGTCCAGGAAAATCTCGGTAGCAGGACAATGTCGACAACATGATTGAGATGAATGAGAGCAATCAGGGTTTCAGCCAGAGCCAGGCATCATAAAGATCGTTCTGGTCAGCTTTTGGACTGTGTTTATTTTATATGCTTTGAGATCACACATAAAGTTGGCATGGAAATCCGTTCTCACCATATATCTTTTCTTAGAGACAATTTGTTAGGTGTGTTTGACATATCTCTTGGGCTACAGTGGTGGGAAAGTACAGGCTTTTTCATGGGAGACAATTTCTCCATATTTCATTCATTGTTCTTTTATGTGTACTGTACCGAATCAGGGAGGGGGGGGGCACCTGTGTATGGGAGTGAGAGGCCTAAGTTAGGGTTTTTAAATCTTTAACATTAACTCACTATTTGTTAGTTTGTTGTGAAGTGACTTTTAGGGGAATATCTGTATTATAACATATAAAGGAGGGACTTTTCCTAGGAGTTTGTAGGGGGCTTGTGAGAGTTCTAGTAATGGCCTATGTTGTTCGGGCTAAATAGAGATATTGATTACAATAATTCCAATAAAAGGTAATTTTAGTGAGAAAAGAGTCACATAGGGGAATCTGAGTGGAATCACCATCCTTTTGTCACCTGCTATGCAGGTTCTATAGCTCATGCAGGCTGTACGAACATCATGAACTTTGATGACTTTCTGCACTCTTGATTCCAGGGCTGGTACTCTAAACACTGGGCCACCTAGCTACAAATATAGGAAATAGTATATGTCTAAAACCAAGAGTTAGTATTATATGTAATGAGAATAAAATAAAGTCCTTTCCAATAAGATCAAAGCTGAAGAAAAGATGTTCATTTTCATTATTTCAATGGCATACTGCTAAAAATACCAACTATGGCAACAAAAGAATAAAAAACAAATTGAGAAAATACATAAAAAAGAAATATTTTTTCTTTTTTTGCAAATGATAGATTATATTTAGAAAAATTCAGAAAATCAATGAAAAAATCAATTGGAACAAAAATTTTAACAATTATAGGATATAAAATAAATCTAAATAAGTTATCAACATTTCAGTATGATGACAATAAGAGGAAGAGTTAGAAAAAGAAATACCATATAAAATATTTGGTAATCTGTGTCCCAAGATTCTAACAAAAATAATAGAACTATAACTATAAAACACATTAAAAAAATAGACCAAAATTATTGGAGAAATAGTAATTGCTCCTGGATAGTATGAGCCATATAATTATGTTAAGATTACCTAAATTAATTTACTTTTTAGTGCTGTCAAAATATTACTTTATATAACTAGAAAAAAATAATGACATTTATGTAGAGGAACAAAAATTATATCTCTGCATTTCAGTAGGCACTTCATTCTTGCTTTTTTGTGCCTACCAGGGCATTCTGTCAAAATATAGTTTAAAGAAAAAAAAGATGTGATCATGCTTTGAACTGGTAGTAGGGGAAGTACTATAAAAATGTAAAATAGAGACATTACATCATAGTGGACAGCATGGGGGGTGAAATCTATAATAACTAAGGAAACAATGGTTTGAGCTTCAGAGCATATTGATTCATTAAGCAATGCATGCTAGTTGCATAACAAACTGGGACCAGGCCTCCTCAGCTTACTATTAAACCTTGAATAGAGGGAGACAGATTTTTTAGGCTTTAAAAGAAAGCAATTGAAAGGATATAATATAGGATATAGTTAATCAGATTACTAATTGGAAGAAAGATGAGGGATTCTCTGATTTGGAGGGAAAGAGTGAACTGATACAATTCCCTTAAATCATCACCACCACCACCAAGTATCTGTATTCAAAGGAATAAAGAAAAAGTAAATGACTGATCAGTGTGGGGCCAGTTTTCAAATAAAGCATAGGTTCCTGGAGATGTATAGCTGTGAGAAAATTCCTTGTGTCAATTTTCAGTTCTGCCTGGGTTTCTGGTCAGCATAATCTAGGCCCTTCTTTTAGGGTCCCTAAGCAACAGGCTTGTTCCAGAATTGGCTTACCACATGGATCAGAGTGGCTCGCTCAATTCTCTCAATTCCTTCAATAGAAAGCCAATCTTTGAGTCAGAAAGACTTGAAATCAAGTCATTCTTTTGTCTGGCTGTGTCATCTAGGTATCAACTAAGACAAAGTTGCAGAACTGGTACTGATCTGCCTTGGTTGAAGTAATTTCCTGTACTAGAGAAAGAAGTTGGGTTCCTTCCCCCCACCAAAAAAAATGTGTAATGCTTAAATTTTGTACAATAAAGCTTTGCTGAGGAGGATACTCCCTTCTTTCCTTCTGGCAACAGTAGAAGCCAATTCCTCATAGATCACATCTATTTCCTCCCACTTGGTAAGCTATATAAGAAGCCTTCCCTTTTGACCACTATTCTTTCCCTTCCACCCATTCCCGTCTCTCACATTGACAAGTTAAGACTTAACCCTGACTTTGGTTAAAGCCCATGGTCAACTTTACCTGAATCTGTATGGTTTCTTATTAAATCATAAAAGCTCAGCATTCACAGCCAGATTGACCTCTGTTCCCCAGGCCCAGGCTTGTTGTGTTTACAACATTCTGTCTCTCAACTCTGAGCGTTTTCATTGGCTGTCCTCCATGCCCAGAAATCTCTCCCTCATCTCCAACTCCTAGCTTTTTTCAAGTCTTAGCTAAAGTCCCACCTTCTGCAAAAAGCCTTTCACATCCCTCTGAAACTAATAGAAATGTAGTAATTGTTACTCACTGCTAATGGAATACAAATTAATTAAATACAAAATAAAAAAGGTAATACAAATGATGAAATCTAAGATCTATTAGTTACAATAATCTCAACATCTATTTAATTTTGAGTACAGTGTAAGAAAAACAGTATTCCAAGGTCCCTGATGAATTCCATTTGAGTTGCTCTGAACTTTTACTTTACCATATTATTTCCTCCTTAGGTTGTTGCATTTTGTGATGTTGATGAAAACAAGATCAAGAAGGGTTTCTACTCTTATGAAGACTCTGAGGTTTGTAAAAAGTGTTTTATCATTCTACCATTCTGGCTTTTGTTGGTATTATAAAATACATTCAGCTTAAACCCTATGAAAAATAGTGCTTTAGACTTCCAGTACATTGACCAGCTACAAAAACCTATCTTGGTTTGGAGAAAATGATACAAAACTTTTTACCCCCAGTTCTTTTCACTGATTCTGCCACACAGTTGATGTCACTGAATATCCTTGGGACTTGTTTGGATGGCCTACAAGTTAATGATTTTATTCCTGGGACTCTTCTGTATATGTAAACTAAAAAGTTGTCAAAGGAATCCATTCTAGTTAATATAATGCCTAGGACAGCCTTTTATAGTGTTAGTCCAAAGAGGTAAAAAAATTGAGTGGTCTCCAGTTATTACTGAAAATGTTGAGAGTAAAATAAGGTCTCAATTGCAGGATCAATGGAATCAGTTTCCCAAGCAAAACTGTCTACTTTTTAAATCTGTTAAATAAAAAGTAAATAGCCCTTAAATAAAAAGTGCTCCCTTACCTTCCCCTACTCATTGTAGTACTTATGTAATGCCTAGGTTCACATTATTGCTTAAAAATTATGTTATTGAGGGGGCAGCTGGGTAGCTCAGTGGATTGAGAGCCAGGCCTAGAGACAGGAGGTCCTAGGTTCAAATCCGGCCTCAGACACTTCCCAGCTGTGTGACCTTGGGCAAGTCACTTGACCCCCATTGCCCATCCTTACCACTCTTCCACCTAGGAACTCAGAAGTTGAGGGTTAAAAAAACATTTAATTAAAAAAATTATGTTATTGTGTTTCATTTTTAAGTACCTATTTTAAGAAAAGTTTAGTTATTAATTTTAAAAGATTAGTTTAAATTTCTTTGATGAATAAAAATAATGTCCTTCATAACCAAGGGGCAATTTAATAAATGTCGGCCTTACAATTTTTTTTATTATTTTTTTTTTTATTTTAAACCCTTAACTTCTGTGTATTGACTTATAGGTGGAAGAGTGGTAAGGGTAGGCAATGGGGGTCAAGTGACTTGCCCAGGGTCACACAGCTGGGAAGTATCTGAGGCCGGATTTGAACCTAGGACCTCCTGTCTCTAGGCCTGGCTCTCAATCCACTGAGCTACCCAGCTGCCCCCTACAATTTTTAAAAATAAAATTCCCTAGTGACATCAGACCTGAGCTTTAGGAGTATCATTCTGGAAACTGAAGGATGGATTGGAATGGGAGGGATTTAGTCTACCAGATAGTCTACCGGAGTCTGCCCAAGTGATTTGGCCCCAGCTCCTTTTTGGGGAGAAAATTGGAGAGAAAGAAACATATCTCTGATTTCAGTTTGCCTCCCTAAAGATTTGGGGGAATTTCCTTCTTGGGTGGACTGGGGACTTTGTCAGGTGGGCTGCCACTGGAAGAACTCATTCATTCTGTGTATTGGCCATTGTGTTTTAAACTGCATAATTATCTGATTTCTGTTTGCTACCTGCTTGGATAAATGGCTTAACTTGATATTTACTATTTGTGATGATCATTTATGCAATTATCACTTGGTATAAAAGGGTAATGCTTTAGGATATAAGCTTAGAGCACTCTTTAATTGTTAGTGATTCAGAAAAAAACAGCTTGAACCTAAGAACAAGATCACTTTTCCTGTATTAGCAATATTTAGGGGAACTGATTAGCATAATTTTAAGTCTGGTATCCAATCTCTGAGCAGAAGAGATCAAACAACCTCATGTCTCCCCTCCAGGAACGAATCAGAGTGTCTCTTGGAGAGAGGTGGTGAGAGAGATTTATGCCTCCACTTGAGCCAAATTTAGTCAAACTCATGTGGATACAGGAATGGATGACACACCTGCATGAATGGAAAGACTACATGTATCAAAACATCCATAGATGTTTAAAATTTGGAAGTATATATACATAGTTCATTCAATAAATATTTAAGTATGAAATAGATTTAGACTTATGAGTTCATTCATTGATATCTGGAACCTCCACAAACTAATACAGATCAGAAAATGGTCTCTAAATGGTAATCATAGAAAACTGTCTGTGCTCTGAGAGTTTATCTTTTTTTTTTTTCTTAACTTAAACTCTTAACTCCGTCTCAGAATCAATACCATTTATTGGTTCTAAGGCAGAGGAGTGGTAAGGGTAGGCAATGGGGGTCAAGTGACTTGCCCAGGGTCACACAGTTGGGAAGTGTCTGAGGCCAGATTTGAACCTAGGACCTCCCCATCTTTAGGCCTTAGAACCAGGGTCTCTGCAACCAAACACTAGCACTTCTCTCCCAGAGACCAAGAACTGTATATGAGCAGTAGAGCTATGCCTAGTGCTAACAAAAGATCCCCATAATCTTTCTGACCCTTACTGTCTGTGGGCTGAGAGCTCCCATAGCTGCTACTGCTATTGTGTCCACTGTTGCTGCCTCCACTCTGGTGTCACAAACTTCTTCTGAAGACCAGCATATAATCTAACCCAGCGATTATCATCTTTCTCCTCTGTTTTTATAGTATAGTTAATAACATATTGTTTACAATTGTATCCATTTTCTTTAGGAATATTGCTTTAGATATCAAGACCATATGGGTATTATAGAAAGAGATTGGAATGGTACCTATCTTTTATTAAATTGCTTTTTGAATATTTGTAGAAGTCACTTCTAAGTCAATCTGGCCATGGGGTTTTTCTCCCACTTCCTTTAGAAGTTCTTTTATTTATTTGTTTGGTTGGGGTTTTTTTTGTTCGTTTATGTTAAGAGAGGGTAGTGTTGGGTGGTACTAGGCTTCAAACCCTGGGTCAGGCCTAGTGACATATACTGGATCACAAGTCCAAGATGATAATTAGTGTTGATGGTGCATGATATAGCAACTTTGAAGGGTGAGGCTAACACTAAGGTCTATGTTTAGATGATTAACAATGATTAAATATATATTAATTATTTAATTCAACCTTAATAATTATACTAAAACAATCACAAAAGGCTGCCTAATAATCTTGACTTAGACTAACTATCTTAGAATTACAATTATGATTATCTAAAACTGCTAACATTAAAATATAATCCTCATATAAGGGGGCAGGAGATTTTTCACTCACAAGGTTATTTAAATAGTTTATTTTTTTCTCCTGTTAATCATTGTTTTTTAAATTATTCATCTATTTTTTCTAAGTTACCAGTTTCATTTGCACATAATTGGGTATTCATCATGCCCATGTTTATTTGAAATAAAGGCTATTACCCCTACACTCTTTTTTAGCATCTTGTTTTAAGTGTATGTGAATCCTTAAGTTTTAGTTGTGTTTCTTATATTGTTGGATTCAACTTTCTAATACATTTTGCTATTCTATTCCATTTTATAGGTGAGTTCATCCCATTCACATTCCATTTATGATTATTAATTTTGTATTGCCTTCAATCTTGTCCTGTTATAATTTTTCCTCTTTATAAATAAGAAAGTGGGGGGGTGGGGCAGCTGGATGGCTCAGTGGATTGAGAGCCAGGCCCAGAGATGGGAGGTCCTAGGTTCAAATCTGGCCTCAGATACTTCCCAGCTGTGTGACCCTGGGCAAGTCACTTGACCTCCATTGCCTAGCCCTTACCACTCTTCTGCCTTAGAACCAATACACAGTATCAATTCAAAGACTGAAGGTAAGGGTTTAAAAAAAAAATAAGAAAGTGGACGAGCGGGAATTTGTGTAGCATTTGTGATCTTATAAGTGCAACAGCTAATATACTTTTTAAAACTTTTATTTATTTATTTAGACTATTTTTCCAGGTTTACATGATTCATGTTCTTTCCCTCACCTCCTTCCCCCCACCAATATACTTTAGATTGAAATTCTACTCTTCTTACAATGCTTATGATCCCAGGTTTTTACTCCTTTCATTACTTTCCTTCTTACTTTCTTCAAATTCCTCTTTCCAATATGTTAGCTTTTTTTTCTTATTCTTTTTTTTTTAATTTTAAATTATCATGTTTATTATTTTGATGTTATTATATATATTATTATTATTTTGCTTATCCTGCCTTTTCTCTTAGACTCCCTGACCCTTCCTGTTCCCCCTTTTTTATATATTTCTATACTGAAATCTGTAGAGGGAGGAGGGAGGTGTGGTACATATAAAATGAGGTTTATGTGATCTTCCTCCCACCTCTTCCTCCATGACTTCATACTCTTTATCTTATATATCTCTATCATGCAGTGGCAATTTCCCGGCCCTTCCTTCCCTTCCTAGTATAATACTCCATCCCACCTATTTTTATTTTCCTTTAAGACAATTTAAATGATCAACTGACTCTCTGTCACTTTATCCTTTCTCCGTAAGCTTTAAAAATATTAGGGTTTTAAAAAGACATTTGTTTCTTATTCCCTTGATATGCAAATAATTCATCCCCAAATATTCCCTTTCCATTAAACAAATATACATACTTTTCCATGTTTTTTTGCGTATTTTTATATCCAAATGTCTTCTCAGTTCTCATCTTTCCATCATGAATTGTTGAAAATCTTCTATGCCATGAAATGTCTATATTTTTTCCCTGTAGGATTGTATTTGATTTTGCCTGTTATCCTTGTATGTAAACCTATAGATTCCTTGCATTTTGGAATAGCATAGTCTTATCTTTCCTCTCCTTTATGATAGCTGCTGCTAAGGCTTGTGTGATGCTTATTGTGGCTCCTTGGTATTTAAATGGCTTTGGCTACTAGTAGTTTTCCTTTGACCTAGGAGCTCTGGGTTTGGGGTTCAATGTTCCTAAGTAACAGGTAAATTCTTTTTTATGTTCCCCTCTGTTTCTAAGAATTCTGAGCAGTTTTCACTTAAAATTTCTTGAAATATGGTGTCCAGACTCTCCCCTCCTCCCCCCAGTCATCATTTTCAGATAGTTTGTTTTTCTTTCCTTGATCTGTTTTTATGATCAGGCTTTGATATATTTCTTAGATTTCCTTCTGTTTTTTCAATCTCTTGGTTTTATTTTGAGATTTCATATTGCCTTATTTAGCTGCCTACTCCTAAGTATAGTGGGCCAGATACAGCCCCTCCTTCCAGAGACTAGAAGATGGATAACTTATTCTCTGGGCTCTCTCTTATTTTAGTGCTCCAGGATTCTTCCTACTTCAGGCTCTACTTGGGGTCTTTCTCCCCCTACTTCTGGGCTCAGGGACCATTTCCATGCTGGATTCTAGCAGGTATTCAAGGATTTTTCTGGTTGGATTTTGCCTAGGACCTTTCCTTTGCAGCTGGGCACTGATATCCAACTCGACCCTTCCTGGAATTCTCTGAGGCTACTCTTTCTAATCAGTTAGGGCCTCAGGCTCTGTTTGGTTTGGGTCAGGAGTCCTGATCTGGACCACCAGGAAAGCTTTGAGTCTGTTTTCTTTGGAGCCAGGTTCAGGTAGCCAGATATGGGCTTGGGGAACCTTTGAATTTGGCAGAACATGTAGCACTAAACCTGGCCAGAATGCCCCAGAGCCACTATCCTGTAGCAATAAACCTCAAGGAAGATTCTAGCTGGACTTGGGAGCTGCTAAGTCCAAGAAGAGAGTATTACAACTGCCTTAAAGATTCTAAGAGGGGGCAGCTGGGTGGTTCAGTGGATTGAGAGCCAGGCCTAGAGATGGGAGGTTCTAGGTTCAAATCTGGCCTCAGACACTTCCTAGCTGTGTGACCCTGAGCAAGTCACTTAACCCCCATTGCCTAGCCCTTACCATAGTATTGACTCCAAGATGGAAGGTAAGGGTTTACAAAAAATAAAAAAGATTCCAAGGACCAGTTGTAGTTTACCCTCTGGTATTTGCTGTTTATCTATCCTCAGATCTCTGTAAGATTTGGGGGATACCTTCTGGATTCCTAAGTTAAGTGAGGAAATCTAGAATCAAATCAAGTAACAAGCATTTATTATTATTAAGGGCTTATTATTTAACAGATGCTGTAGAAGTGCTTGGACTACAAATATGAGGAGAAAAAAATAGTCCCTATTCTCAAGGAGCTTACATTTGAATGGAAGAGAGATGGAGAGAGAAACCAGGAGTAGTGGGAGGAGGTGCCTTGGAATTGACAGAGGAATGAAAGAGTGAGAATAGGGCTGGACTAAACACTTCCTTAAAATGGAAATTATATGAGGAACTCACCAATCAGAGAAAAGTACAACAGGGCAGAGTGAGATGGCTGGTTTCTGGGTTTGAAGAAGAGAGACTCCAGGGAGTCAGCGTGTCTTTCTATTTTTTGCTGAGTAGAGTGACACATTTCTAAGTCTTGTTGAAGTACTTGTAGGGGGTCTAGTATCTTCTGAAATTTAGAATTATTCTTTTCCCAAAATCCATACATCTTCCCATTGCCCTCTGAGTCAACTTTGATTCTTCAGATATTGTAACAACAATTCACTTTAAGATTTCTAGTCTCAGGTTCAATGCTTTTTTAAATTCCTTTGCCAATATCATTAGAAAGAAATTTTCCTTTTGGTTATCAACTAATCAACAACTGGCTGACTTGATATATATCTGCATCTTTCTTGTTTTGTTATAGGAAAGACCCAAACCAAAAATTCCAATAAGGCATTTCAAGGATGCTGACCCTCCTTTTGTGATCTGTGTAAAGCTGGTAAGTATATATAATGAAGCAGTTGTGCTGAAGGTCAGCAGTTATACATGTTGTGACCAAAGATCAATTGTTATACAATCAAAGTTATACATGTTGTGACCAAAGACTCTCCTTGTTGCCTACAAACAACCATTTGTACACATTGTCTCCCCTATGCAGAAACAAAATGAAACAAAACTCTTCACTATCCTCTTCAAGGTATTATTCTATATTTTCCTTTCTTGGCCAGATTTCTTCATAAAAGCTTACTCCACTTCCACTCTTTTAAATCACTTCGAAGCCCTTTGCAGTCTGAATCTGACTCCTGCTTTCATCACTTAACTAAAACTACTCTTTGCAGTAAGCAATGATCTCTTAATTCCTAAATTTAATAGTCTTTTCTCTATCCTAATCTTTCTTCATTTCTCTGCAGCATTTGGCATTGTTGGCAACCTTCTTCTCTGTTTTTGTGTTTGGGGCATCTTTTTGGACACTATTCTCTCCTTGTTCTCCTTCTACCTGTCTGACTTCTTTATTTCCTTTAATGACTCATCATAGACATTGTGCCCTTGTGATCTCATCAGCTCCTATGAGTTTATCTCATATCTCTTTATCTGGCCCTAATTTCTCCTGAGTTCTGACTTTACTGCCTGCTTATTGGGCATTTCAAATTGGATGTCCCAATGACACATGAAGAAACCAGTGGAAATGCGTGTCGGCTATAGGGGATGGGGGAGTGGGAGGAGAGAGAGCAAGAACATGAATCATGTAACCATGGAAAAAATTTTTCTAAAAAAAAAAAAAATTAAAAAAACAATCAAATTGGATGTCCCTTAGACATCTCAAATTAGTGTATACTATTGAGTCATTTCAGTCATATCTTATTCTTCATGGCTCCATTTGGGATTTTCTTGGCAAAGATACTGCTGTGGTTTGCCATTTCCTTTTCCAGCTCATTTTACATATAAGGAAACAGAGGCAAACATGGTTAAATGAGGGGTCACACAGCTGATTAGTGTCTGAAGCAAGATTTGTACTTGGGTCTTCTGGACTCCAGGCCCTGTACTGTATCAACTGTATCCACAATACAAATAAACTACCCTTATTTGTATATCTCCAAAATGGAACTCATCTTTCCCCTTACTCATACCTTTCTTTGGAACTTCACTTTTTTTGTCAAGGGTATCATCATGATAGCCAGGGTTTTATCCTTGACTTCTTCTTCATCCTTACCACATAATGTATAATCAGTTGCCAAATCTAAAATTTCTTCCTTCCCCACATCTTTCTCATATGGCCCTTTAGTACAGCCAAAACCTTACTTCAGGCCTTTATCACAGATCACCTGGACCAACTTTCTAATTGTTCTTTCTCCTTCAGATCACCATTTCAATTCATTCTCCAAAGCTGCCAAAGTGATTTTCTTAATAGCTCTGGAGTTGGCCAAACAGCATGGGCAAGATGGAAGAGAGTGGAAAGAGCTGGAGTTCTAAGCTGTGCCAAAGTCTCAATATAGCCAGAGACCACTTTCTCAAGTTCTCTAACTTCACTGGTGTGGAGATTAAAATTAATATTCAGTAACTAAATATTATATTTAATAAAGTTTTATTAATAATAATTTATTAATAATAAACTAACAAAAAATACTTGCTACAAGGTAGCCCACTCCCAGGAGCAAAGGAGAAAGAATGAGGCAGAGCCTCAGAATTTATACAAATGTGACCACGCAAATGTAAACAAAATGAAAAGCATTATAGGTAATACAGAAAGGAATTCTGGGCAATGCAGTCTTTAGTGGTTCAAGATTTTCCAACTATACATTGCATAGTGAGGCTTTTCTCCTATCTTAGCCCTCATTTCCCTTTTCTGGTCACCAAATCTGAATCTGCTGAAGAGCAATACCTGTTACTGAGAATGGCCAGGAAGGCACTTTTAATGAGCACTGCCAGTGAGTTTGGAATGGGAGAGGGTCTGATGTAGGGTACACAATGATGTACCCTTCAGCTGTACCAGGGAACTAGAATGAAGCAAAATGGGATCAGATCAATACCACCAAGAATGAGGAAGATGCAAGGAAAATATCTATAGATTGCCTCAATCGAAATACAAGCAAAAAATCCCCAAAACTTGAAAATATATTTCAGCAACCATGGTAAGGTAGATTACACAAAAAAGATGAATCCTAGCAGAGGAAGACCAAGAGGTTTGAGTTTATCTTCTTCAGAGTCTCTTAGCATTGCTAAGGTTTTAGATCAAAAAGAACACAGATTAGATGGATAGGTACTTGATTCCCAAAAGTGGTATGGCCATGGAAAAAGATCCTATGAATTTCTGTATTAGAAGACACTTCTGAATCTATGGATGTTATAAAATGAGAATAATTTGGAGAGTTTGAAGATGGAATTCATTGAATTTCAAATGGATCTAAAGACAAGAAGTTTTTACACTGAACACTTTTAAAGCATAAGATTCCGTTAAAAAAATCTTAGAAAAGAAATTCCACAATGTTAGTAAAAGTAAATGCAAGGTGGCAAAGAACTGGAAAAGGAGGGTATGTCCTTCAATTGGGGAATGGCTGAACAAATTGTGGTATATGCTGGTGATGGAATACTATTGTGCTAAAAGGAATAATAAACTGGAGGAATTCCAGGAGAACTGGAAAGACCTTCAGGAATTGATGCAGAGCGAAAGGAGCAGAGCCAGAAGAACATTGTACACAGAGACTGACATACTGTGGTAAAATCGAATGTAATGGACTTCTGTACCTGCAGCAATGCAATGACCCAGGACAGTTCTGAGGGATTTATGATAAAGAATGCTACCCACATTCAGAGGAAGGACTGCAGGAGAGGAAACATATAAGAAAAACAACTGCTTGAACACATGGGTTGATGCGGACATGATTGGGGATGTAGACTCGAAACTACCACACCAATGCAACTAGCAACAATTTGGAAATAGGTCTTGAACAAGGACACATGATAAAACCAGTGGAAATGTGCATTGGCCATGGGTGGGGGAGTGCGGGGAGTGAAGGGGAAAGTAGGAGCATGAATCATGTAACCATGTTAAAAATGAATATTAATAAATGTTAAAAAAAAAAAGTAAATGCAAGATTGAGGTAGTAAAATCAAAAGAAGTATACCAGCAACTGTGAGTATGGCTCTGGGGGCAGCCAAGGCTGCTAAAACAGAGGATCAGGAGAAGGTAAAGAAGATAGCAAAAGTGGCAGAATTAGAGGCAGTAAAGGGGAAATGAAGTATCAAAGTTAGAATCAAGGTTCCTTGATTATTACAAGTCTTTTCACTAGTCTGTTCAGACTGATGTAAGCCCTAAAGCAGTGATTCCCAAAGAGGGCGCTACCGCCCCCTGGTGGGTTCTGCAGCAATCCAGGGGAAGTGGTGATGGCCACAGGTGCATTTATCTTTCCTATTAATTGCTATTAAAATTTTAAAAAATTAATTTCCAAGGGGCTAAGTAATGTTTTTTTTTTCTGGAAAGGGGGCGGTAGGCCAAAAAATTTTGGGAACCACTGCCCTAAAGTAACATTAATTCATAGCAAATGATTTCTTTGTCTATGTATGTCTTTAAAATAAAATTATTTCTGTAGATCCTTCAAGTGATTAATAAGCAAGTCACTGTTTTATTTCAGTTGCAGGGCAGAGAACCTATAATTTTATAAATTTATTATTAATATTTAAAAATAAGTATAGTCACTTGATCTTTCTGGATCAGAAAATGAATTTATGGACCTTTGCTCTGACTTAACTTATAGTAGTTTTTTAAAATGTCCACCAAATTCATGTTTCAGGAGGGTTTTTTTTTTGTCATATAGTGTATATTCTTCACATTTATTATCACTAAGAAAATGGCAATTTTGTCTCTTAATTAAAAAACCAGCATGTTTCACAGTAACATAGAAAAGGTCTATGTTCTTTCCTCAATATTGCATAATTTTGCAGTATTCCAATTGACTTAGTTTTATATAAAGTTGAATATTTTAACAACTGGAAAAAACTATATATATAGTTTCTCACTCGTGTTCATTATGAACCATGTAAAGTGTAGAAATTTCATAATAAAGTATTTTGAACTGACTAGTTGAGCCTCAAGTGGCTTCTCTCTCTAAAAACATAGTCCAGGGCAAAGAAAAAAATTTTTAAAACTTATTAATGAATCAAAGCTACAAGATTCTTTCTAAATTTGGCTTAGTCCCCAGCCAGGAGAAAGCCTGGTATTTTTGGACCAGGGCCTACTTTGCCCTAGGCTACTGTTTTAGAGAAGAGATAAGTTACTTGAGGAAAGGGAAAATCAGGAAAAGCTTCAGATGGGCCTTGAAGGTTCTCATCCATCAATTAGCAGTTATTGAGGGATGGAATTGGTAAGAGGAAGGAACTGTTCCTAAATCTTTTGTCCTGAATGTGGCTCCGTGATATCTGAATTATTTCTTCCTGGCTGCTTGCGATATTTAAAGAGATTTGTGCATGTGAGTGGAAAAAAATACATGTTTTCCATCAACCTTAAATTTGGAATTTGCTTCAGTTATTAAAATATTATATCTTAATATAATACCTTTACCAAATTTGTATCCCTGACACACACACAAAAATTAAGAACTCCTGATTTAATGTAAGCAGTGAATATTTTGTTAATATCAAAGGAAACAACTAATGGTAAATAAACTTTTCCCCACTCTGATTCTTTCTAGGTACTATTCTTCTAATCAGTCCCAACTGCTTTTCCTAAAATTTGGAAGTATATCCCCTCTAGGGAGAGTAAGAAGCATAATTGCTCTCAGTCCCCAACTACAGATCAGACTTGGTAGCACATCCGTAACTAGCTTGAGGGATAAGATGCTGTGTATAATTCTTGAGTAGTATTTGGTTTATAACTTCAATTTTCAGGATCCCTGAGTATTACTATTCCTTAGACCAGTGATGGGCAAACTTTTTAAAGAGGGGGCCAAAGGAAAGGAAATGCTCATCTGTCAGGCTGTTCCTAAGGCAACTCTTTCGAAGTTTCATTGGATTGTATCCTACTCATTGTATTCATCAGATTAGGAATAATGTCTCACAGCTGGATAGAACATTTCAGGGGGCTGCATCTGGCCTGTGGGCTGTAGTTTGCCTATCACTGCCTTTGACTAAAACTGACACCCCCTCCCCCAATAAAAGTTTGTTTTCCTCCCCTATTTTCAAAAATCTTGAGAAGAGTGTATCCATAACCTGGGAAACTTGCCAACTCTAGGAGGAAGAGTAAGATAGGAAAGAACTGGGAGTTTCAAAAGTATCTTTATTGTCCTGGGCTGAAAATCCCATGATAGGGGGTATGAGCCCCACCCCAGATTTCCACTCCACACAGTAGCACACCCATAAGGCTTGAAAATCAGTCAGTTCCGTAGATGTTCTAGTTGGCGACATCTTTTAAGTCATTCTCTCTCAGGTAGCTTCACTCACTCAGCTTGAATTAGAGCACAAATTGCTTTGTAGCTTGCTTAACCTAGGCTAGCCTCTTTACTTTACTTACCTGCCAGAGGTTTTTTCTGTATGTGAGGCAGGCTGGCATAAATCAGCAAGCTATGCTAAGGATCTGGGACTTTGTTCCACTTAGATGAGAAGCTTCCCCTGAGAATGCTGATTTTCCAGGCCTTGAGTGGCTCACAAAGTTTCTTTGGGGCACCATAATTGGTGCATAAGCCTGTTGCCACCAAAGTTCTGAGGGACCATATAGTGGGAGATCTTATGTTCTGAGTGATCAATTAAATAAGTCCATATTGCTACCAACTTCCTAATTCAGACTGTGTTTACCAAAGACAAGGAGTTTGCCTTATATGTTGTTTTTAGTCTCCTTCTTCTTCTCTCTCTGCTCTACAATATTTTGACTGGGTTATTATGAAGTAAGCAAAACCTAAAACACTATATGTTGTTGTTACTGAGTCATGCCCACCACTGTGTGACCCCATGGCCTTTTTTTTTTTGGCAAAGATACTAGAGTATTTTGTCATTTCCTTCTTCAGTGTGTTTCCCACTTTACAGATGAGCAACTGAGGCAAATAGGAATGAAGCGAATGGTCCAGGGTCACATAGCTAGTAAGTATCTGATGCTGGGTTTGAACTCAAAGCTTCTTGACTTCAGGCCAAGTTGTCTATCTACTATACCACTTATATGTGAACTAATAGTATGCTAATGTAACAACAGTATTAGAATGCTATACTTGGAATCAGAAGATCTGGATTTGAATCTCACTTCTGCCACTTATCTACTTTCCTTATGGATCTTAAAGTCCCTTTTCAGCCCTAAATTCTAGATCATTATGCAAGTGAGATCTAGTATCAGACTGGTGGTCAGGTGACCTGGGCTTGGATTCTTGTTCTAATACAGCTTTATGAACATTGACAAATTGCTGACCTTCCATCTGACCTCAGTACTCTTTATTTAAAAATGAGAGATTTTAACCAGAGGATCTCTAAGAAGTCTACCAGCCAGTAGTACACAAAATGGAAGACTTACAAGTTCATAGAAGTGTAGAATTTTAGAGCTGGAAGGAACTGTTGGTTGTGTCTCTGTTTTACCTTTGTAAAGTTATGTGAGCTTTCTCCTCTGTGCCTTGACAGTTTTTATTTTTTCACCAGGATCTTACTGGTGGGACATTTGAAGAAAACTTGGAATCGCTGAATCTACAGGAAGGCCTAGATTATCTTCACTTCAGTTGACTGCATTAAAAGCTACAAAGATCCAGCTACAAAGGGCCCAAGAAAATGGAAATGATTCCGCCCTAGACCAGGAACAAAAAGGAACTACTTCAGCTCTATCAGCAGAGCTATTGCTTCACCTGAAGTATCATGGAAACAATGGCATTTTAGAACTATCTCACGTGTCATTTCAGCAGACACAATCTTAACAAATTAGCTTCACCCTATCAATGCAGGTGGAGAGGCCAGGAGCTTTAGGTGTATAATGTTCTGTTAGAGTATAACTTAAAATTCTGCAGAAAAAAAATGTAAGACTGAGCAAAGCAAAGAAGCCTGGCCACTGCACATTGTGAGGGGATTAATAAGTGTTGAACTAAAATATAACCTGTTCTCAACCCTTTTTGTTTTAAAAAAATAGAGCTGTAACATAGCATAATGTATAAAGTACTGGACATGTACTTGGGAGGCCTAGATTCAGATCTAACTTCAATTTTGTGTTCAATTATGATCATGGTGAAAACATTTAAAATCTCAATTTTTAATTTCTTTGTATTTAAAATGGGAATAATAACAATTGGAAGTCAGGCCTGGATGCAGGAGGTCCTATGTTCTAATGTGGCCTCAGACACTACCTACCTCTGTGATGTGGGCAAATCATTTAGCCCTAGTTGCCTAGCCCTTACCACTCTTCTGCCTTGGATGATGATACTTAGTATCATCTAAGAGAGAATACATACATATGTATGTATGTATGTATTTAAAACTCTTAAACTCTTAGCTTACATACATACATACATATATATGTATGTATTCCATTTTTTTAAAATGGAAAAACTCATTTGCTTCAGAGGAAGTTGGAAAATGCTGAAGCTTCAGAGTGATCTTTTCATAGGAGTTAGCTTCTAGAGAGCAGATCCTCTGGGAAAGGCCATAAGTGTCATTTGCTGGAGAGTTGAATGCAGAATCAAGAGAGCCACATGGGGTAGAGCAGACAAGTGCTAAGGCCAGTGAGGAGTTACCCCTTCCTACTGTAGTCTTAGAGTGGAGAGTGACATAAATGATCAAATTACACTAGACAAAAACTGTCAAGGAAAGACACAAGCACAGGCAAAGGGACCTAGAAGAGAATACTGGCATGGAGAAACAAACTGCCAAACTTTTGCTGGCATAGAAATGCTACAGAACTCAAATCTCTTGAAGAATGATAGTCATCTAGATAGGTGTAAATAGAAAGGGCTCTTGATTTGAAACCAGAATAAAAATAAACTACTGATTCACAGAGGAGAGCCATCCCAATTTTCTAAAACTGAACAAAATATTTTGAAGTGGCAGATTTTAGTGGGAACATGATGATGCAGGTTGGGCTAGTTTTTTTCTTAAAAAAATTTTTTTTTATTCTTTAAAATATGGTTTTCTCAGGAGATTAAGGACTCAGACTATTGACATCACTTCGTCATCTAAGCACAGAACATCCCCTAGTGCTTTGGGAAAGGGAGACTCTCAATGCTGCAATTAAAGCATCTCTCAACTGAATCAGCTCAAGGGGTTCTTAGAGCCTGTTGTTGAAAATCCTTTTCCTGCTATGGCTAAATAAATGTTCTTTTGTCAACTGTTGAGTGACTTACAAGCATCTCATTCTTTTCTGTAATGTAGGTTTTAGCATTACCATGTTTGGCTTAGGCAATCCTATCAGTTGCCTTGGATGGAATGTTGACAATGGCATGTGCCATATGCCAGGTGCCAACTGGCAGTTGAACTGAGACTATTAAAGGCCCTGGAAACCCAAGCCTGGGTTCTGTTTTCCCCTGACTTCATCCTGATTACTCAACTTCCCCCATTTCCCTGGGACCCCGGGTTGGGGGAGGAGAACGTGGGCAGGAAATTAGGATAGCTTAGATTTTAGGACCAATCTTCACACCAGCTTAACAATATCTATTATCAACATCAATTAAATTAGCCAGTAGATGTGATCAATTTCTTGACCAGAGACTGCTTAGCTCTGACTGAGGGCTGTCAGCCCTCAGCCAGCCAAGACCTTCTTGGGACCTTTGCCAGCTTCAGCCAGCCAAACCATACCAATAGTTTAGCTAAAACCAAACCCTCTTATCTTGTCTTGTTCCTTCCCCAGTTATCAATAAATCCCATAGCCTTCAACCAGAGAATCCTGTAGTTGTTCCTTACCACCAAAGGTCAAGGAGGACAAGCAACTAGGAGAGAATTCTGAACTGCTAGGGTTAAACTAAATGCCATTGCTATGGGCAGGAAGCTCTACTACCTGCTTCCTGCCAGTCTGTCATTATCCTATAAGAGGCAGTTTCCGCAGCAGGGAAGGGCCAGCTGCCTGACTTTTTTTATATTTAAAATATACTTTTATTTAAATTGTATTTAACAATATACAATAAATTTGGAAAATAAAACATTAGAAAGAGAGCATATTGGCATCAACATGACTTGGAGGCAGCCATTAAAGGGACCTATGTCAAAGTAAAAACTGGAGAGATGCTTAATGTGCCCCCGCTTTAAGAAAGTCTCAGCTTCTAATTATAGTTACCATTCTGGGGTCTAAAATATCCTCTACATTTTACTAGAACTTCTTTTACTTAAGGGGTTGGGAAAAAAGTTTGGGAATATCTAGAGGTTGAAAATTCATAGAACTTGAATCAATAAGGATCTAGTTTGATGATTCATTTTGCAAAAACATACTGACCTGTACATAATTAGAATTTTCATGCTTTCATTTTAAGCTTGAAAATGTATATTGGCTATAAAAAGCTGCCTGACTTCTTAAAGGAGCCTAGCACCTAGCAGTGAGGTTCACTGGGCACTCAGCCTTTGGGTTTGGATTTGAACTTAAAGCAAATTCATTCCCAGCTGAGTCTGCTCATTCTTTCACAACAACCAACTTCAACCTCCTGCTGGGCTTGTACCGGCTCAAGGCCCCTAGTGATCCTTCACCCCATATAAAAACCTAAACTACCAAGGGACTGGTCAGGCCTGGTATAAAGAATTGGTTGATTCTACTATTGGGATTTGAAACCAAAAAGCCCCAGGGACTTCTTCCAAATTGACCCACTAAGGTATCCTGACCATGAAGTGCAGAGTGCAGACAGATAAGAAATGAAGAGATGGCTTTGCTTGGCTTCCTAAATGGAAATTATGGAAAGAACCATCTTATCAGAGCTCTTTCTGCCACAAGGTTAGAACACAGCTCTGAAATGTGAATTTCAGGTTAAAGAGGTTTCTGTGACATGGTAAAGAAGTCCCAATTACATCATGGTGAGAAATGAGATGTTTTTCATTGCTAAATATATAAAAATTCATAGCTTCATTAGGAACCCAGAAACTGCCATACAAAAGATAGATTAAGCAGGTGTTGCCAAGGACACAATATGGAAGAGGCTTAATCCAGTCTACAAAAGCAGGATACAGCTGAAATTAATACCTGTTCATCAACAAAATTCCTTTTGTCTTTCTGAATTTCCTTAAATTGATTAGGGTGAGGCCTTTTAAAAAATAATGTTTTTTATATGGTTAAATAACTTACCTAGTAAACCTACCTAGTATTAACCAACCTATCTAGATAGAATTAACCTAAAATTTCTGTTTTTCATATGAGTAAATATCCTACCTAGACACTGACTTCATTTGTAGTTTATCAAAAGTGGTGTTATCTTTCCCATTCAATGAATCAATTTAAAAAATTCATTCAGCTTTGGGGCAGGAAGAGGGTATTTTTTATCCTTTTTTTTTTTGTTGGCAAGTGAGAAATCCAACAGGAATGCTGGTAGCTCCAATATCCTCATATTCAATTCCCTTCTTAGGCTCAGATCCAAAACAGTGAGGTTTGAGTTAGAATCCAAATGTCTTGTTCTTGCCCCAAATAGGGCCTTGCTTTTTGATTCTGAGAATTACTGCAGCTAGACCACAATATGTGCACTACCACACACATCCTTCCACTCCCATGGTCTGGATATAATAATGCTGCTGGGAAAAGTGCATACTTCAAACTTTTAACTTCATGTTTTCCTAACCACTTCTCCATAATGTGTTGTGTCCTTCTGGGAAGGATGAATCATTGCCCTAATTCCATATATCATCCCATTGGCTTCACCTTCAGGTCATTCACCCTTTTAGACATCACTCTACCTCCAGCTGTTACTTCATCCTCTGAAATGGACCACCCAGGAACTGGAAGGCAATAGAGTGATTTGGTTCTGTATTCCTCTAGCCATTTACTTCTCTTTCCTTCAGTCTGTCTACCTGTTTCATTGCTTCTGGAAAGGATGCCCACCTGCTTTATGACCTCCCAGATTCTTAGTCCCTTGGTGACAACTTTCTATATATTTTATTTCCACCATTAAAACTACTTAGGCACTTTACAAAATGTTTTTCATTCACTTATTCATCCTCATGATTAGTTTATATGCAGAGTCAGCAATTGAGGCACGAATTTAGTCTGAGTGACTCCTACGTTTTAACCTTTTGGGCATCCAGCCTGTGGAGTGAATTAGAACTAATTTCTTTCCAGGAGAACTAACCTCATTCCCTTAAAGCCTAATCCCACCTTTTAAGAAATAATCCCATTTCCCAAAGATGAGTGAGGAGCTGAGACAACCTCTAGCCAGGTTTTGTCCTTTCTACTGGAAGAGGACCAAAATAGCACCACTAGTAATGTCTTTTGACTCACATATAAATTGGACTTAAGTGAGGCAGAGATGCACAAAATCCTCAGCTTCGCTCATTCTACCAAGTCATCTAAATCTAGCGGCAAAACAAAGGTCCAGAAAATTGGTGATGGCTTAATATGCAATATACAACTCCTTGATGTTCTTGTTTAACCAAGTTCTAAGTATTCCATAGCACCTGCTTCTATTGCCTTCATGGCTAAGGGAAGAAAACCCTATTGGCCCAGGGAAGTCTTCACATGCCTGGAATGGACAACCCCCTAAATCAATGATAGGATTAAGGTCAGGCAACCTGCAACCTAGTTTTGCCCACCTGCCCAGACATTTTGAGCTGGGTGGTAAGTGGATACCAAAAAAGGAAAGCAGCCTTGTAAAGGGCTTGGTAAGTTCTCACACCAAGAGTACTAGTCTTCCCTGAACACCCCATATATCTGTACATCGAATCCCACCTTGAAACATCTACCAATCAGGATTGGTTTACACTAATATGTAAATTATCTTACTCTGGTCTATAAAAGCAGCTCCTAGTATGAATTGGAGTGCCAGGGTCACACTTCCAACAGCATCTTGGGATGTTAAATAAGCCTTTTATTTTATTTTCTTGAGTTTGCCTTTAATTGAGCAGGATAAGGCCCAAACCAGGATTTTCTTTTTAACATTTACTATCTAAAGTAAGCTACAAGAGACATAGGCAAACATCCCTCCAACCTCTTTCACCTCTCTCTGGAGTAATCAAACAGTAATCAAACACAACCACTGTTTCTGGAAGGATCATCATTCATTCACTTATCCTGGTGACTTCATTCTTCTCAAGATATCACCCCTTGAGTGTCTCCCTCTACTTAAATATAAATTCTTTGAGGGCAGAGACTATCGTCTATATTTGTATCCCCTGCACTTAGCATATGCATTTAAATAATATTTTGTTCATTCATTTTTCCATGACCAATTTGTCCATTCAAGGGAGGGGGTCAAAAATGCACCCCCCAAAAAGAAGCTAATCTACAGTCTCATTTCCTGGGGAAAAGCTACCTTTTATCTGGTCTTATCACCCAATGTCTCATAAATAAACACATCATGAATAATAATCATCAATGCAAGCATGATTTTATAGAAGTGTTGCTCAGTTTTCAGTAAAAGGAAAGCATTAGTCAACATTGTCAATTCACCTGAACTTAATGAAGTGACCATGAAGATAAACTGCCATCTTGCAGTTACAGACACTGAATTTCAATAGTTGAACAATAAACAGAACAGAGAGATGTAGTGTCCTCTTTACATTTGTTCTAAATTGAATGAGAATTTGTGTGGGGCTTGATTTGACAGTTTCATATTAAATTATGTTCCTTTTAGCTTCAGAGAATCAAGCCTCCCCTTTCCCTTTGGAACAATAACGTTGCTGTTTCTCTTGCTACAAAAACAGGGCTGCTCTCAAAGGCTTCAGTCCCCAGGAATGTGACTTCAGTGAGCTGGCAGCTGCAGAAAGGATAAGATAATAAAGGTCAGAATTACATAATCTCAAAGTTGGAAAGTATACCTGAGGCTATATAATTCAACCAATATTTGGAACATGAATCTTCTCTATAATATACCAAAAAAGGTCATCTAGCCTTTGAAAACCTACACTGAAGGGGAAACCCACCATCTCCCAGGTCAGGTAACTACACTTTTGTATGACTTTAATAGTAAGATTTCCCTTATATCACATCAAAATTTACCTTGAGAATGACATTCTCAAAAAATGACATTCTCAAAACAACATCCTTAAAAAAAACCCCACAACATCCTAATGTTTTTATTGAAATGTAAGCTCAGTGACTCAACAATGTGGTGACAGTCAAAAAAGCTAGTTTTTTAAAGTAAGCATTTAAGCTAATTGCATACAAGCATGGTGGTGAAGATCAGAGAAACCAGTCTTATTGTACTCTACTGTAGTGAGTTCATGTCTAGAGTATCATGCAAGAGAGAGAGAAAGGCAAAAGGGCGAGAAGGGAAACAAAATATTAAGAATACATGAGAAAGAACACAAGTTCAGTAAGAGGAAGGCAGGGTATATGGCCAATTCCCAAGCACATAAGCCAACAGAGACCCATAAAAGCAGGAAAGTGAATAATAATTCCAAGAAGCCAGAACACAAGGAACAAGTGAATGAACACTTGATGGCCATATATGAGGACATTTTAAAACTAAATTATGTCTTATGAAGGAAAATTAAAATCTTGAGTAAAAAAGAAAATCTCTATAAAATCTATAAAATATGGAAAAAGAGAAATTCCAGAATGACTTAAGAGAAATAAAACCATTAAAAGATGATAAGAGAAATAAAACTAGGTCAGAAATCAGAGTTCTTAATGAAGAATCATTAATAAATTATATGAAAAATAAAAAACGCTATTGAGAATCTATATAAAGAAATATAGACTCAGAATGATAATTTGAGAATCATCAGACACCCTATGATTACCTCTCCTTCCCTCCCAAAACTGACATCACCTTTTTTCTAATAAGAATGGATAAAAGGCATCTATATTTTTGCTTGTTTTTCTAGATAAACTGAGTATTAAACCAGGAATCTGGTATAGTTTTTTTTAAACAATTCTAATATGAGGTAAATTACAGAAACTGATTTTTGGCAATTATTTACTAATAAAATTATTAAAATAGTATATTTACCATTATAGAGCTATCTCCAGAAACACACTTAATGGCCGCATGTAAGAGAACATTTTAAAGCAGAATTATGTCTTATATTATTTTTGGGGGTTTTTTTTTGAGGGCAAACATGGTTGGCATGAGCTTTGGAGTTACCTTGGAGACTAGCTGTGGTTTGGGTACTTGCAGAAGATCACACAGGTAGTTCCGCTGTCCTCTCACAAAATGTAAATCGGTATCCCTGAAAGGAAAAATAAGAAAGAAATCAGACACTGCAAGGTCATTTGAAACAAATCTGCTGACTACTCAGGAATGTGAGCACTTAACTCAGTCTATTGTTTCTGATTTACTGACCAACCCATCCCAGATCCTTTACTAATAAATATGAGAAATTATTTTTCTTTCTAAAATTAGGGGAGGTAAAGAAGAAAAATATTTAAGATGGAAGGAGAAAATGAAGAAAAATAAAGTTCAGAAATCTTGTTTTGTGCTAAATTGGGAATATCCAAGATGGTGAACCTATAGCATGAAGACTTAGTTATTAGAAAGGTAGAGGGACTCTGGTGCTTCCTCCCTCCTAACCACCATGTCTCCCGCCCACCTCTCTGTGCTTCCTCCCTCTCCTGGAACTAGAGGCTGCAAGGAAGGGCTCCTCTCCTACCACCAGGCCCAGCCCCAGCCCTAGCCCCTAAAAGATCTCCACTTTCTTCTTTCCTTCCCCACCAGCCACTTATCTGTCCCCCAAAGACTAACTGCGCTCCCTTCCCCTGTGGGAAGTGGGGCCTGACTATTCAGCCTTCTCTCCACTAGGACATGCTCCCTCATATGTTACTCACTCATGTCTGAACCTGAGGGAAGAGATCTCAAAGGCCCCTTTGTTTTATAGGTAAGGAAACTAAGCTCCAGAGAGCAACTTAGTCAAGGTCACTGATGAGAAAAAGGATTTAAACTCAGAACTCCCAAGTATGGAAACTATTCTGTTCTAACATACTGACTTTCTTTAAGATGAGAAGCCTTGCCTAGAGTCATGAAGGCTTCTTGAAATGTTACTGTCAGAAATTTCTGTCATTTTGGAAACTATGTGCACATTCACTTAGATGTGTGTGCTTTGGTCAGGTAGGGGAGGGGGAAGACGTCAGGAAAATGGATCATAATTGTTAAATGATTGCCATCCATGCAATGATAGGATGAGCTATTAGGATGAGGTTTTTCCTGATAAGTTGTAATTATCTCCCACCCAACCTTAGACAGTAGTACTTCCACTAAACTAAGGCTTATTTCTAACCCACCCAACCCATTCCTGAAGATTTAGTTCTGAAATATCCACTGGAGATAGTAGGGATATGCTTCTACTAAAATGTTTTGTATCCTGTAGATAGGGATTCTTAAGCTAGAGTTCACAGACCTTGGGGTCAGTGGAATTATGTTTTTGTTTTCATTCACTTCTAACTGAAATTTAGCATCTTTTTCTATTATGAATGTAGGCAACAAACATTTTGAGAAGGAATCCACAAGTCCATTTCACCGGACTGCCAAAGGGATTTGACATAAAGATAATTAGGAATCCCAGCTCTAGTCCCAGATTCTCAGGAATATACTAATAGTATGTAAAATGAGGTGAACTATTACTTCATTTTCACACACACCCCCAGAGACTCCTTCATTATCTCTCACAAACGCTTTTCATTTATTATATCTTTTTGATATTTTTATAGAATTTCTTATTTTCAAAGAGTTAATATTAAACAGTTGTAGAAAAAAATAATACTAGAGCTCCTCTTTTATGTTTCAACTTTCTAGTTCCAAGCCTAGAGACTAATAAAATCCTCAGAATTATCAAGCCCTAAGAGTTCCATTTGTGTTTCCTGGAGTTTTCTGAAGAAGTTGTTTCGTTTTTTTAATTAGGAATATCTGTTATTTTAGGGACATCATGGACAAAAGAAGATTTTATTGTTATCATGTGCCCTTTCAAGTTCCTGAGCTTCCATGGAAAGAACCTGACAATGTTTTGGCTTGGGACCACAAGAGCTCACAGGATGATGAATTAGACAGCTGGGTGGCACCATGAATAGAGCAGACCTAAATTCAAATTTGGCCTGAGACATTTTACTAGCTGTCTAACTCTGGGCACTTATCCTTTGAATCGGAATAATAATAGCATCTTCACAGTGTTGTTATGAAGATAAAATGGGATAATATTTGTAAAGTACCTGGCACTTAATAAATGTTCCTCTGTCTTTTCCCTGTATACTATTTATCCACCTTAAATAACAAAGAACAAGTGGTTCACCCCTTTATTTAGAAACCATAAGTGATTTCCAAGGAGAATTATTATTTCTAACAGTGAATTAACTTACCAGGCAGTGTCACTGAGTATAGTCATAACTTCATCAGAGACTGCTGGATCAACAATGTCACTATAGATTAATACCATTTCATACACCTGACTGGCAGTTGTCTTCCTTATCTAGGTAAAAAAAAATCAAGTTGATTGCATTAGACTAGAATAAGGCATCAAGTTACCTCACCACTAGAGTGTATTTGATGAGATCTGTTTCTTCTTCTGTGTTCATGAACACAGTTAATTATAAATAATGTGCACAAAATCTACCTTTGATAGCACCCAGGTTCCCACCTTATTTAGGATAGTCATGTATACAAGTATACAAGCAAAGAAAGAAAACTAGAATCCAATTTCCCAAATGAATACTGATGTAAAAATGTTAAATATTTTATAAAATTATTTTAAAGATTTTTAAATAAAATGTTGTTAGGATGATATTGTTTCTTGATGACTCTTTGCTGTTTAGAATTGCTTTGATTTCTAGATCTCATTGTTATAAAACAAAAATGCACAGTCTGAAAGTAACCATGCAGACAAGAATGATTCAGACCAGTCCTGAGCAGTAGCTAAGGTGATCAAGAAAACTCCAAGGCTGTTTTCCTTTATTATTATGTATTACAAGAAGAACATCCTAACTCCTACATTCCAACATTCTAAGCTGCTGAGGACCAACTCCAGTTGCTAGGTTATGAAGGGCTTTGAAAACCATAGTTTTGTATTTAATCCTGTGGGCAACAAGGAGTCATTGGAGTTTATTGAGTAAAGGAATGACATGGTTGGATTTGCACTTTAAGAAAATCACTCTAATAGTTGAATGGAGAATGGACTGGAGTGAGGAAAGATTTGAAGGTGCCGACTCATCAGCAGGCTATTTTACTAGATAGACCGGATTAAAGGTGGTGAGGGCCTAAAGCAGAGTGGTGACAGTATTACAGGAGAGATGGGGGCATATTTGAGAGATGTTGCAAAGGTGAAATCGAAAGGCCTTTGCAACAGACTCTCAGAATGGAGATTAAGGGTAACTCTTGGGTTGTGAACATGGGGTACGGAGAAGATGGTGTTATCCTTTACAGTAATAAAGAAGGTAGGAGTGCGAGAGGATTTAGGAGAAAAGATAAGGAATTTATATGATTTAGTTTAGTATGGTTTATATTTAGTTTAGACATATTATGTTTGAACATAGTTCCTGGACATCCAGTTCAAGATACCTGAAAAGCAGATGAAAATAAGAGAATGGAGGTCAGCAGAGAATTTGGGGCAGGACAGGCAGATTTGATGATAATCAGCATAGAGAAGATAATTAAATCCTCTCTCTCCCCAGTGGATCTTCCAAACCTTTTCATCCCTCCTTAAGCCTCCTTCAGCTAAGATCCCAGGCTGATATTTTACAGAAAAAAATTGAGGTCATTCACCATGAATCCTCTCTTCTATCCTCTTCTTCATTTCCTATTACTTAGGTACTTTCTGCTATTTTCTCCTCCTTTACTCCATCTCACATGCAGGCTACCAAGGTTACTTATTCAAGTGATCCCATTCCATCCTATTTCCTCCAACAAATTGCTCCTTCTATCATTCCCACACTTTCACTTATGTTCAATTTCTCCCATTCTACTGTGTTATTTCTTACTGTTGTTAATTGAAATTTGGGAAATGCCATTTAAAAGTGTGTGTGTATATATATATATATATATATATATATTTTTTTTTTCTATGGACACATGGGAACTATCAAACTACATTTCCCGTGGTCCAACGGGTTTCCGGTTCCGGTTCTTTGGGCGTGGGAATGCCTGCGTCACCACACAGAGGACAGTTTAAATGGGAGGAGAATCGAAAGTAAGCCCTCTTTGGCTAGCAGGCGCGGGAAGAGACGAGAGGTAACAATAATGGCGGGGGCGGCAGTCTTGAATTCTTACCGTCACGTGGTCTAATGATTTTACCAGCATGGCCATGCTTTAATTAAAATACTACATATAGTATTTTATATATGTATATATAATTATACATATATATATATTATATATATATATTATATATTATATTATATATTATATATTATATATATATTATATTATATTATATTATAATATTATATATATAATTCTATATTTATATCAGTCTTTATCATTTTTAATTATAACACTGTTCACAAACATAGTCATGTCTTTTCTATTTAAAACAATTCTCACTTAATCCTTCCTATCTTTGTTATCTACCATCCTATATTTTTCCTTCCCTTTGCAGCTAAATTTCTTTAAAAAACAACAACAACAAACCCATCTACAACAAATGTCTTCACTTCTTAATTTTCTTATAATCTGGCTTTCAACTTTATGATTCTACCCAACTTCTTTCTCTAAATGATCTCTTAGTTGTCAAATCTTTTTCTCAATCCTCATTTTCTTTGACTTCTTTGTAGCCTTTGACAATAAGCTTTCTCCTTATTCATCTCTTCTCTCTAGGTTTTTGGGACACCACTATTTGATCACATTCCTTCTTTTGTCTCCTTTGCGGAATTCTCTTCCAGACCACGTTCTCTAACTGTAGGTATTTCTCAGGGTTCTGTCCTGGGTCTTCTCCCTCTCTATTACTTAACTTGGTGATCTCATCAGTTTCCATGGATTTGATTACCATCACAAATTCAAGGTCTAAAACAGAACTCATTACGTTTCCCCTTAAACACTCCCTACTTCTTACTTTCCCTATTATTGTAGAAGGTAATACCACCTTCCCAGGCCATCCTAAGAGTCATTCTGAATTCCTCACTCTCTTTCACTTCTTGAATATGCTTCCTTCTCTCCTTGTGCAAATCCTCATCACTTCATGTCTGGGCTACTGCAATAAAGCTGCTGACAGAGTCTGCCTGCCTCAAGACTCTCCCCACTGTAATCCACAGACCATTTAGACATTAAAGTGAGCATGTCACCCCTTATCCTTAGTAAACTCCGGTGGCTTCCTATTGCCTCCAGGAACAAATACAAAATGTCCTGTTTGGCATTTAAAGCTATTCATAATCTAGTCTACTTTTCGAATCTTCTTACACCTAACTGCCCAACATATACTCTTTGAACTAGTGACACTGGGCTCCTGGTTGTTCTATAAACAAGACATTCAACTCCAGGCATTTTCTTTGACTGTCTCCTATGCCTGGAATACTCCCTTGGCTTCTTTTAAGTCCCAATAAATCTTGCCTTCTTCAGGAAACCTTCCCCAATCTCTCTTAATTCTAGAGACTTTCCTATGTTAATTATTTACTATTTATCTTATATAGAACATGCTTTGTATATATTTTCATGTTGCGTCCCATATTAAATTGTAAGCTCTTTGAGGGCAAGGGCTCTTTGTGGAGGTGGAGTCACACCTTAGAAGCAGCAAAAAGTCATCTCTGAAATCCCTTCCATACCAATGAAAAACAAAGTGCTTGGAGGGGACAGAAAACCAAATCTAACAACAGGGCAGAGCCGGGGAACCCTCCTTCTTGATTCAACTTATAAGTACACAGAGAAGGCTGAATTCTTGGGTTTAAGGAAAAGAAGTAAGGAAGGTCCCAGTACCCCTCCCCCACCTACTGTGCTGAGTCTCAGGGGTCCCTAGGGTCTTGGGGTGAGGGCTCCCATCCAGAAGGAGTACCTTGCTAACACAGCTACGCGAGGCTTAGGGCTCTGACCACAGCCAGCAGGGAGGCAGCTGGAGGAGAGGTGTAGAGAGGAGGGCAGCCTGGTCTCAGCCTCCAGCCACCACTCTCCATCTTGGGCCTCCCTCTTCTTGAGGTTTTGGCCTCAGGGCACATCCAGCTCTGCAGATCAGCTCCTCCCAGCTTAATCAGGTCTATCAATAGGGCAGATAAGGAGCCTTCAGAGGGCAGGGAAGCTCACTCTCCAACACCCCTCCCCCAATGACTGCCCTGAGAGCCTTGGTAAGCTCAGGACTCTGACCCAGCAGCTGGCAGGGAGGCAACTGAAAGAAAGGAAGAGACAGGAGTACAAGGGTAACTACCTTCAACCTCCACACCTTCAGCTTCTACTGGCACCAGGGGAAGATGTGACCTCAGGGTTCATTAATACTCCATCAACCTAATCTAGTCAATCAGGAGAGCAGAGAAAAAGCCCCTTCAGGACAAAAATGGCCCAAACCCACAGATCCAGAAAATAAACAGAGGAACAAAATTATAGCCAATGGGGGTAGGGGTGGAGGGAAGAATATGAGTAAACAACAGAAAAAGAAAAAAGAAATTACCTTTTTGTGTCCTCAGTGCTTAGCACAGCACTTCACTCAGACTGAAATAAGTGGGAGTTGATGAGATTTTCAGGTGAAGTAGAATAGAGGGAGAACAGGACAGAATCCTTTGGATCAGATATAGGGATATGGATGTGAATCCAGCAAAGGAGACTTAGGAGTGGTCAAATAGCTAAGAGGGGAACTACAAGAGTGGTATCCTAAAAACACAGAGAAAAAAGTATCAAGAAGGAGTGATCAGCAGTGTCAAAGACTGAAGAAAGGTCAAGCAGAATAAGGCCTGAGATATAGTCATTGGATATGGCAACTAAGAGATTATTGGTATCTTTGGAGAGAGAAGTATTGGTGGAATGGTAAGGTTGGAAACTTGGCTATGAGGGATTAAAAATAAAGTAAAAGAAAAGAAAGTAAAAGCCTATTTTGGATGGCCTTTTCAAGAAATTCAACTACAAAGGGGAGAAGAGATATAGGACAATATTTATTGGGGATGAAAGGATCAAGTGAAAGCTTTTACAGTTTGCAGGAGATATGACAATAGCTAGGTGGTGCAGTGGATATAATGCCAAACCTGAAATCAGGAAAACCTCAGTTCAAATCCAGCCTCAGACATGAGCTATTTAACTCTGGGCAAGTTAATCAGCCTCTGTTTGCTTCAGTTTCTTAATCAATAAAATGTAGATAATAATAGCATCTACCTCCCAAAGCAGATCCCAAGGATCAAATAAGTATTTATGAAGTGTTTAGCATAGTGCCTTGTAGGAATGTGCTATATATTATTGTTACAAAAGCATATTTGTTTGCAGAGAGAGTGAGATCAAAAATACATGCCAAGAGGGGCAATCTATTGGAGGAGAGAGGATGGAATAGGATTACTTAAGCAGATAGAGAGGTTAAGCTTAGTAAGGAAGCCATCTGAGAAAAGGGTGAATGAGGAAAAAAAACCTGAGAGCTAGGAGATGAGGAAAAGGAAAAAAGAAGAAACTCAACACAAATGACTTCACTTTTTTCTGTAAAATATGAAGCAAGGTTCTCAGCCGAGAGGGTTGGGAGAGAGGGAGCCACTGAAAGTTTGAGGAGAGATGAAAAGGTTTGGAAGAGCCATTATGGATATGAGAGTGAGCTGATAAGCCAAAGACTGTCTAGGGAACACAGAGGGCCCAGCTGAGGCTATTTAACATAAATTTATAGTTGATCCAGTCAGTTTAGTTTTTTTTTTAAGTTTAGTTTAATAATTTTTTCCACCTACTGTAAATGACTATAATAATCTAGTGTTTGATAAACCCAAAGATCAAATATATTGGGGGGTAAAAACCATTTGACAAAAATTGCTGGGAAAACTGGAAAGCAGTTTGGCAGAAATTAGGTATAGACCAACATTTCATATTGTATGTCAAAATGGGTTAATGATTTAAATTTATAATGATTATAATTTATAATTATTTCAGTTTAATATACTATCATAAGGAAATTAAGGGAGCATGAAAAAAATCCACCTGTCAAATCTATGAATAAATGAAAATTTTTTGACTAAATGAGAAAGGATCATGGGAAATAAAATGAATAATTCTGATTACATGAAATTAAATTATTTGCACAAACAAAACCAATGCAGCCAAAATTAGACAAGCAAGAAACTAGAAGGGGGAATGGCTGATACTTGAACCTTGACTCTTGAATTCATTCTCATATAAATTGGTCAAAAGAGGAAAAAATACACAAACATGTCTATTTTACTCCACAAGGATACATGAGGAAAAGAGTGGAAAAAAAGAAGGAATTCAAATGATTCAAATGAGGGTATATTAAAGGAAGGAACATTCTAAGTAAAGCAAATTCTAACTTGAAGTATAAAAATATTTAATAGTTATTTTTGAGGTACCATAAAGAATAACCAAGTGTAGACTTTCAGAGAATTAATGATGATATATGCTACTCACCTCCATGAGGATGTGCAGAATGTGACATATATGTATGTGTACATATACATGCATGTATATAAGAATTCAAACATGAATATTTTCTTTTATATATAGGCAATGTGGGTGTTTGTTTTGCTTTACTATAAAAATCTGTAATGGATTGTTTCTCTTTCATTTTCAACTGGCAGTCTGGGTGGATGGGAGAGACAAGATAGATTTTTGTTGATTGAAAAAAATTTAGGAGGGAAGGGTGGAGTCAAGATGGCGGCTTAGGAGAACCAAAAGCCCAAACTCTCTCCAACAATTCTTTGATAACAATATTTATAACGCACTTCAAAGAAAAGAGAAACCCAAACCCAACAAGAAAAAGTAATCACAGGACTCTCTTGCTGAAAACAACTTGAAAGGTAGGCATAGAGGGTCTATTTTCATGGGATAAGGGAGAGACATACTGGCTGAACTCCCTCCCCACCCACCATGCTGAGACCTATAAAAAGACTGGGGCTCTCTGTGTGAGCCTGGGGGGTGAGGGGGGAGAATCATCTAATTGGACACCCTCAGCCCCACTGGCTAAAGTGAAGAATTTGCCCCAGAGCAGGATAGCTCGGCAGATTAGCTCAACTGGTTGAATCTAGTATACCAACAGAAGATTAAGAAAAGAGAAGATTCATTAAATCAGGAGAGGGTGGGAAAATAAATAAAATTTTAAAAAGTAAACAAAATGAATAAACAAGAGGAAGAAAAGAAAGCTATTCCTATTAAAAACAAGAGAAAATATAGGAATAGCTGGGCCTTTCCTCAAAATAATAAAGAGTATATATTTAAAACCATCAGCAAGTATCATCTACAATGGAGATAAGTTAGAAGCCTTCCCAATAAGATCAGGAGTGAAGCAAGGAAGCCCAGTTAGAGAGAGAAGAGATCAATGAATTGGGCATGCAACTTAAAAAAGCCAGAAGAGAACAAATTTTAAATTCCCAGATAAAAACTAAATTGGGAAATTTATCTAAAAATCAAAGATCTAAATCTAAATCTAAATCAAAAATAAAAAAATCAAAAGATCTAAAAATCAAAGGAGAAATTAATAAAATTGAAAGTAAGAGAACTATTGAATTAATAAATAAAACGAGGAGTTGGTACTTTAAAAAAACAAATAAAAGAGATAAAGTACTGGCTAATCTAATAAAAAAAGAAAGAAGAGAATCAAATTAACAATATCAAAGATAAAAAGGGAGTTCTCACCTCTAATGAAGAGGAAATTAAAGTAATTATTAAAAGCTATTTTTCCCAATTATATGGCAATAAATATGACAATCTAGGTGAAATGGGTGAATATTTACAAA
The DNA here is from genome assembly GCF_016433145.1 of Gracilinanus agilis. Taxonomy (NCBI): domain Eukaryota; kingdom Metazoa; phylum Chordata; class Mammalia; order Didelphimorphia; family Didelphidae; genus Gracilinanus; species Gracilinanus agilis. The sequence continues at coordinate 243,764,380 of NC_058133.1, forward strand.
AACATAAATTGGCCAGATTAACAAAAGAGGAAATAGAACACTTAAATAATCCCATCTCAGAAAAAGAAATTGAACAAGCCATCAAGGAACTCCCTAAGAAAAAATCTCCAGGGCCAGATGGATTCACAAGTGAATTCTATCAAACATTTAAAGAACAACTAATCCCAATACTACATAAACTATATGACAAAATAAGCAAAGAAGGAGTCTTACCAAATTCTTTTTATGACACAAATATGGTAATGACTCCCTAGCCAAGAAGACTAAAAACAGAGAAAGAAAACTACAATCTCCTTAATGAACATAGATACGAAAATCTTAAATAAAAAACTAGCAAAGAGACTACAAATTATCACAAGGATTATTCACTATGACCAGTTGGGATTTATACCAGAAATGCAAGGCTGGTTTAGCATTAATTAGGAAAACCACCCACATAACTGACCATATCAATAACCAAACCAACAGAAATCACATGATTATCCCAATAGATGCAAAAATAGCCTTTGACAAAATACAACACCTGTTCCTATTGAAAACACTAGAAAGTATAGGAATAGAAGGGCCATTTTGCTTTTTAGGCTATTTTCCTTTTGCCATTTTTTTCTTCAACCTGTCTTATTTGATTTTTAAATTCCTTTTTGAGTTCCTCCAGAGCCAACATCCAGTTTCCTTTTTTTTTTTTTTTGAGGGCCTTTCCTCAAAATAATAAAGAGTATATATTTAAAACCATCAGCAAGTATCATCTACAATGGAGATAAGTTAGAAGCCTTCCCAATAAGATCAAGAGCAAGGAAGCCCATTATCATCTCTAATATTTAACATCTGAGAGTGTTAAAATTAATGGTTTGGCTAAACATATGAAAATTATAAATCTTTTTTTTTTTGTAAAGTAGAGAAATACAAAAGGGTAGAAAAGACATTAACCTATCTAACTAAATATTGTTCCAGTGCTTGGTTCAGCCAGGACTTGTTAACCTTCAATCAGAATTAAACCATCTCCAGAAGACAGGAAGGGAAAACCAGCTAGCCACTCACCCAAAACAATGGCTGGAGCTGAAGGTGACTTCTGAAGCCTACCTTCCTTCTTTGAGTCCACCTTCTTCTTGAAGCCAACTTCCTTCTTGGAGTTCACTCTCTACTAGCCTCCTTCACTAGACTCCTACAACAGACTCCCTGCTCAGTTTTAACTCCAACTAGGTAAAGAGAACAAAAGATTTTCTTTTCACAAGTGTGAACTCAAAGAAAACCAAGAATTCTCTTTCAAACATTATATTAAAAATGCTAATGGTAGCAATTAGAGAAGAAAAACAAATTGAAGGGAAACTAAACTATCACTCTTTGCAGATGTTATAATGCTATACTTAAGGAATCCTTGAAAATCAACTAAAAAGCTAGTGGAAATAATCAACAACTTTAACAAATTTGCAAGGTTAAAAAATAAACCAAATAAATCATCAGCATTTCTATATCTTTTCAACAAAATTTAGCAGCGAGTTAGAAAGAGAAACTCCATTTAAAATCACTAAATTGTGATAATTATATTAAATCTACACTGCCCATCTTTGGATTTAATCACCAAAGGTGAAAAATTCTCCATTTTGGGGTGGTCTGTAACCCATGTGTTCTAGAGTAACAAATCATAATTTACTGACTGCCTCATGGGCAGTCTGTTTGTTTTGAATTCAGGGAAGTGCTATTTGGAAGTATGTTAGAGACTTCCTATGGTCACGTGGTGGCTTTGAGACTACATTTTCCATGATTCCAATGGGTTTCTGGACGTCTGACGTCCCCACGCAGAGGGCAGTTTAAATTCGGAGGAGGGCCTAGAGAAGGCCTCTTGGCTCTCTTGGCTACATGGCTGGTGGAGGAGAGACATTATGGGCACTGGTGGTAAATTTAAAAGAGAGGCACGGTCATAGATATCTTACCAACAAAACCATGGCTATTAAATTAATATATTTTCTTATAATATATGTCTATATCATTTTTAATCTTAACATTGATGGCAACCATATGAAGTTTGGATTAAGAACCCTAAATTTTTTAGATAGCCTAACGAGAGCATTTAGAGCCATGCCTGCCTTTTGGCCATCTTGCTCAGCACTTTTGAGCAATGCTCGCCATGTTTTTGCTAAAAGCAACAGCATGTTTTTGCCTCCTGTGGGACTCAGCCAGCAAGCTGAGCCTGACCCACCTTGGGCTGCTTCTGGTTTCTGGGTGCCCTAGTGCCTGTAATCTCCGCCGCTTTTCCTGATTCACCACTGCCTCACGTTCCTGCCTGCCCTGATCTCTGCCAAATTCCCAGCCCACTGGAGCAGACCACTTCTCTTGATCCTGCCTCGCTGGTGCCGATCGTCCTGTTCTGAGTCCCGAATCCTGAATCCCCAGCTGCCGCTTTCACTACTGCCCTGCTCTGACTTGCCCCGATCTTCGGAGACTTCTGCCAATGCTGCTTAAGATTTGGGAAGTATCCCACCTCCTCCCTACTCTTTTTACTCCATTCTTGCCTTCCTTGGGGAACACCTGCCCACATATGGTATTTTCTACAAAACTGACCTAAGCTTTTCTCTAGCTCCGAGCCCACAACTCCACGTGGATGCTAGTGTATGAACCTTGAACTAGTGATTACTCTTCATTGGGCGCATGGCCTATTCAAACTTTTTGCGATTATTAAACTCAAACTCAAGGGAAAAGAAATTCACCCCATACCTGCTCAGAACTTTGAACTAAGTGCAGTGACTGATTATAAGGACCCTGAATTGTGGATTTTAAAACCTCAGAACTCAGAGTTTAAAAAAGAAAAACAACTCTGTATCTTACTGCATTTTGCTGATTAGTTTCATGAATTAATTTTGTTGATTTTGTTGATTTTCCTGTTACACTGAATCATTTTAAGTTAATGAAGTTTGTGACTGCTAGATTAATTCTGTTTATGATTTTATTGTAACTCCCAAATAATGAGAAAAATCTATTAGAACCCGTAAAAGAGGTTTTTTTGACAGTATAGCTTGATATCTGGTACTCATATTATATTTCCTAATTTATTTCAGGTTTCAATGCTGTGTTCTGGTACCATTTGAACATCTTACACATTTTTAAAGTTGTAAATTGCCTTATGTATACTGGATTTATAGGAGCACATGTCTCTTAAGTTTTATTCTGTCTTGGTAATTGTATAGAACCTTAGAAGTTTCCATGCCTTGACATTTAAATTGTAATTTTACAAGAGGTCTTTTAACTTTTACTTTAGATCTTAAAGAATTGTTGTCTTAAAGGATAAGCTTTTATATATTTTATTATAAGAAAAATTGTTGCCTTAAATGGGTAGAAGCATGAAAATTTCCTACCAAAGATATTTTTTTTAAAACAGGAAGCCAAGGAGCTCCTGTATACTTTTATCAGAAGGATCTAGAATTCCTGAAGATAATTTTGACCAGAAGATTTTTTTAAATATCAGATTTTGATATGAAAGCAGTAACAGGTTGTTGAAAAACTCTTAGCCAAGATTTAAAAGTTATAAAAAGTATATGATTTTTAAACATCATTGTTTATTGTTTTAAAATGTGTTATTAGAAATTATGGTACTCTATTTAAATGTGCATTGTGAATCTGCTATTTTGTAAAATCCATTTACACTCAGGGCAGCTGGGTAGCTCAGTGGAGTGAGAGTCAGGCCTAGAGACAGGAGGTCCTAGGTTCAAACCCGGCCTCAGCCACTTCCCAGCTGTGTGACCCTGGGCAAGTCACTTGACCCCCATTGCCCACCCTTACCAATCTTCCACCTATGAGACAATACACCAAAGTACAAGGGTTTTAAAAAAAAAAAGAAAGAAAGAAAGAAAATCCATTTATACTCACAGAAAGTGAATCTCATTTTTGGGTAAAAAAAAAACCTTCACTACTTCTAAGCTATATATATATTTTTGATTTTTAAAACATTCTTTTTTTTAATTAGAGCAATTGATTTTTTCCTTTTTCTCATCTTGTACTGGAAGTACATATATAATCATTATTTATTCTTTTTTTTTTATTTTACAGTGATATAAGCTTAATGCAAATACCTAAAGAGCCTGAGACTGAGGCTATGGGACTGTGATTTAATGCCTTTCTGTCTGATTCCAGGAGAAGGGAACATAAGAGCTGTTAATAGTGTTAAGAAAGCACAAGGTCATAGAGACTTGACTAAGTATCTGCATGGATTGCAGGAGTCTATGCCAATCCTTTAGGGCTTGAAAAATGGGGTTTGAGTCCTGGAGTCCCAGTCTTTTCTAAAACTTTAGAGGACATGGGTCCCCTCAACTTAAATTCCTAGGCCAGCACCTAAGATTGGTTATTATTGGCTCGTTCCCTGAAAACTTGATGGCAAATCAGATCAGAGAGAGACATTTCCCTTAAGTCCTGGCCCTGAATGGGTAATAGCAAACTGCTTAAATCACTTTCATTGGGCCTTGATTCAAAGGCCTATTACAAGTTTATTTTCCCTACATTTTTTGCACATTTTACATTTCATTCACAAGTTAATTTTTTCTTCTTTTTTTTCTTGAATTTTATTCTTTTTATTTTGCCAATTGATTTCCTACAACCCCCCGTGACTCAGCCACTCATCCTTAGCTGACCTGAGGTACCCTTTTCAAGGAAAAAAAGTGTGTTTAGAATTTTCCTCAGGGGGATGTGTATTAAGGGTTTTTTTTTTTTAAAAAATCGAAAAAGTAAAAATATATGTATATTTAACTCTTTTAGGAGTAATTTCAGGGGGAAATGTATGATCCTTAGAAGGAAATGTATGTTTTATAATCTATAATGTTAAGTTTAAATTTTTTTGAGAATAATTTCAGGATAAGGATTTTGCCATCTCCCCAGAATCCAGACGATGGACCTGTTTGGTGAAGGCACCAAAAGATGCCTAAAGACCCTTCACTGCATCATGAAGATCAAAATTGAACTTTGGGGTGCGGCTGATTTGAACTATGGGGAGTTGGAGTGAAATGTATTTGTTTTAAATGTACACTATTATGCCAATAGGGGACTGCCCCCAAATTGTTTTTTTTTCAATGCAGCTAGTTTTATCCATTTGTTTATCCATTTCTTTTATCCCCCAAATTCCTGAAATTTAGAAGTTGTCTATGTTTATAGATCCAGCGAAGAAAAAAGACCAACCTTTTTTTTGCCAGATCTCAGGGGGAAATGTTTGTTTTGAATTCAGGGAAGTGCTATTTGGAAGTATGTTAGAGACTTCCTATGGTCACACGGGGGCTTTGAGACTACATTTTCCATGATTCCAATGGGTTTCTGGTTTCCGGTTTTGGGGCGTGGGGATGTCAGACATCCCCACGCAGAGGGCAGTTTAAATTCGGAGGAGGGCCTAGAGAAGACCTCTTGGCTCTCTTGGCTACATGGCTGGTGGAGGAGAGACATTATGGGCACTGGTGGTAAATTTAAAAGAGAGGCGCAGTCATAGATATCTTACCAACAAAACCATGGCTATTAAATTAATATATTTTCTTATAATATATGCCTATATCATTTTTAAGTCCTAAGAAAAGCATCTGTTATTAGACACGTAAACTAGGGGGAGGCCACAGGAAGTGACGCAAAAGAGGCCCCTTTAAAAAGAGACCTCAGTCAGCTGGGCTGGGTCTTCTGGTTTGTGGAAGGGACCTGAAGGAACTCTGCAGGTTTGTGACTGGGGCATTCCACATGGTGAATGTAAGACTGAATCTTCCTGAACTTCTCTTAAGGAACTTTCCTTTTAATAGAGACTTTGTGACTGAAGCTTTTACTTAATTTGCCTCTGGGCAGCGCCCCCCTCCTTCTTCCCCCCCACCCCCCCAGCCCTCTGAGTTTCAGCCTTGGGTCAATTAGATCTACCTGCATTAACCTGGCCCTCTGAGTCTCCAGCTTTGGGATCAAGGCCGGATTTCCCTCTGCTGAGGGTTAATTAGATCTACCTGGATTAACCAGGGGATCAGAGCAAATTACCTATTGTGTTAGATTCTTATTTCCTTATTTCTTCTTCTTCTTCTCATTTGTAAATAAATTTCCATAAAAGTCATTTTAACTTGAGGTTACTCTTTAATTGGGGATTGATAATTGTTCAATCCCCTGGCAACCTAACCTTTTAATATATTCAACCAAAAACCCCCTTTCCCCCCCATTACACAATATAAAATATTTGGGAATCTTATTTGCCATGACAAACACAGGAATTTTAAGAACACAACTACAAAACACTTTCCGCACCATTAAAACTAGATCTAAATAATTGTAAAAACATTAATTTCTCATGGGTAGGATGAGCTAATATAATAAAAATGACAATCCTACCCAAATTAATTTACTTATTCAGTGCCATACCTATTATTATATTCATAATCTAGGATGAGATGGGTGCCACCTTGAATGACAGGGATGGCAGTTGAGAGTTTGGAATGTTCCCAGGTACCGTGAGCCCCAACCTATATATACCCCTGACAGCTACATTGAAGGAGGTCTCTGGACTCAGAGGTTGAGAACTGGAGATCACAGATCTCTGCAAGCCTCTGTGGTTCTATCTGGGCAGTGGGTGGCTGAAGGGTGATTGAAGGATGGTTGAAGAAGAAGAGGGTAGGAATAAGCCTGAATCTATTTTCTGGCTAAACTATGAGAGCTAGTGAACTATCACCATTATTGGTGAGAGAGCTGAGAGAACAAAGACCATCAATATATCTGCAGCAATAGCCTTCCCTATTCTCTGGCTTGGCTGTGGCCAGGTCCGGCCAGAGATAGATAGATAGATAGATAGATAGATAGATAGATAGATAGATAGATAGATAGATAGATAGGGGTAGTTAGATAGAAATATGTAGATTAAACACATTTTCATTTGGGTTTCTCAGTGAACTTGTAAGGCAGGCGGCTTTATTACCCACATTTTACAAATGAAACAACAGAAACTCAGAGGGTTCATAGCTCATCTTTGGGAGTCATCTAGTGTAATCAATTTCAGTTTACAGATAAAGGAACTGAGCCTTAGGGAGGTGAAATGATTTGCTTGGGGTAACATAGCTAGTAAATAACTATAATAGGATTCAAAATCTGGTCTTTCTTTCTTTCTTTCTTTCTTTCTTTCTTTCTTTCTTTCTTTCTTTCTTTCTTTCTTTCTTTCAAAGCCCTTACCTTCCACTTTACTTACAATACTGTATATTGGTTCTAAGACAGAAGAATTATAAGGACTAGGCAAAAGANTTCAATAACAAGTACCTTCCTGAGTGGTCTTTCTATCATGGCCCTTGGGAAGGGAGTCAAAGCAGTCAGATCCTGAACATTATCCAAGGCTGATCAATAGCCCATTACCAATCTATCCAAACCCGGGTTGGGCCTGGAGAGGTTAACCATCTATCTAACCTCTCAAGGGTCCTTGCTTAGGCAACTTTTAAAGGAATTTCTAACAGGTTATCAACCAAACCTGTCAGAGAGAAGGGGATAATTTACAACAGCAGCCAGAGTGATAGGAAGGTGTTCCTCCCCCCAACTGCAGCTGAGGAGATCACAGACAGATACACATCATCACCATCATTATATATCTATATCTCCCTCTACCCAATTAGTTCTTTAACACTATCAAACTACCAAAAAACTTTTTAAACAGTTAGAAAAAATTATAACAAAGTTCATCTGGAAGAACAAAAGACCAAGAATATCAAGGATCTAATAAAAAAATGTGAATAAGGAAGGTGACCTAGCAGTACCAGATCTTAAACTGTACTATAAAGCAGAGATCATCAAAACAATATGGTACTGAGGGGCAGCTGGGTAGATCAGTGGATTGAGAGCCAGGCCTAGAGATGGGAGGTCCTAGGTTCAAATCCGGCCTCAGACACTTCCCAGCTGTGTGACCCTGGGCAAGTCACTTGACCCCCATTGCCTACCCTTACCACTCTTCCACCTATAAATCAGTAAACAGAAGTTAAGGGTAAAAAAAAAAAAAAAAAAAAAAAAAAAAAAAAAAAAAAAAAAAAAAACCAATATGGTACTGGCTAAGAGATAGAAGGGAGGATCAATGGAATAGACTTGGGGTAAATAACCTCAGCAAGCTAGTGTTCGATAAACCTGAAGATTTTGGGACAAGAACTCACTATTTCACAAAAACTACTGAGAAAATTGGAAAGCAGTATGGGAAAAATTAGGTTTAGATCAATATCTCATATCCTATACCATGATCAATTCAAAATGGGTAAATGACTTAAAGATAAAGAATAAAATCATAAACGAATGAGGAAAACACAGAATAGTATGTCTGTCAGATCTATGGGAAAGGAATGAATTTAAGACCAAGCAAGAGAGAGAGAACATTATAACATATAAAATTAATAATTTTGATTATATTAAATTAAAAAGGTTTTGTACAAATAAAACCAATGCAACCAAAATTAGAAGGTAAACAACTGGGAAAAAATTTATAAAAAAACTCTGACAAAGGTCTAATTTCCCAAATATATAAGGAACTAAGTAAAATTTACAAAAAAAATCAAACTATTCCCCAATTGACAAATGGTCAAGGATGTGAATAGGAAGTTTTCAGATGAAGAAATTAAAACTATCAATAATCACATAAAAAAGTGTTCTAAATCCCTCCTAATTAGAGAAATGCAAATCAAAACAATTCTGAGGTACCACTTCATACCTAGCAGACTGGCCAAAATGATAGTAAAGGAAAATAATAAATGAGGGGATGTGGCAAAATTGGGACACTAATGCATTGCTGATGGAGTTGTGAATTGATCCAACCATTCTGACAGGCAATTTGGAATTATGCCCAAAGGGCTTTTTAAAAAAAACAAAAAACAAAACCTTACCTTCTGTCTTAGAATCAATACTGTGTATTGGTTCTAAGGCAGAAGAGCAACAAGGGCTAGGCAATGGTAGTCAAGTGACTTGCCCAGAGTCACACAGCTAGGAAGTGTTTGAGGCTAGATTTGAACCTGGGATCTCCCATCTCTAGGCCTAGCTTTCAATCCATTGAGCAACTGAGCTGCCCCCTCAAAGGGCTTTAAAAGACTGAATGCCCTTTGATCCAGCTATACCACCAATGTATTTGTATCCCAAAGAAATTTAAAAAATGTTTGTACAAAAATATTCATACCCATGCTCTTTGTGTTGGCAAAAAATTGGATTGGGTGTCCACCAACTGGGGAATGCCTGAACAAATTGTGGTATATGATGGTGATGGAATATAATTGTACTGAAAGGAATGATGAACTGGAGGATTTCTATGTAAATTGGAAAATACCTCCATGAACTGATGCAGAGTGAAATCAGCAGAACCAGCAGAACATTTTTCAGAGAAAGTAAAACATTTTGGTACAATCAAATGTAATAGATTCTGCTACTAATAGAAATGTAGAGCAAAAATAGAAATCAAGAGCAATCCCAAGGGACTTATGAGAAAGAATGTCAGCCACATCTAGAGAAAGAACTTTGGAAGCAGAAACAAAGAAGAAAAATATATGATTGATCATGTGGTTCTATAGGTAAATGGTTGGGATTTTTGTTTTAAAAGATCCCTCTATTACAAATGTAAATAATATGGAAATAGATTTTGAGCAATCATACATGTATAACCCAGTGGAATTGCTTGTCACCTCTGGGAAGGGGGAAGGAAGAGAGGAGGAAGAGAACATGAATCATGTAACCATGGAAAAATATTCTAAATAAATAATGTAATTTAAAAAAAATTTAGTTTTTTAAAATAGATGTTGAATTTGTATATCCCAGTGGAAATGCTTAATGGAGGGGAAGGGAAGGGAAATGCTGGGAGGGGAAGGGAAGGGAAAGAAAATTAAATATCTACACATGGAAAAATATTTTAATAATATAAAAAGTTTAATGGATGTTGAAAGGTTTATATCTATATTAATATATACATATATATATGCATGATACTCACTATAGGAAAAGGGTGGCAAAGAAGAAGAAAGAGCTGAAATAGGACTTTTTTCCTCACATCTCCAGGAAATTGAATCATTCCACAAAACCTAAAAATGCAAGATTATGCTATCAGTATAATCATACTACTAATCTTGTGCCAATGATCTATTACCTAAAAATTTCAAAGCAACTTCTCAAAAAGCCTTCTATATGAGAGATGTTGAAAAAAATATAATTTATTATTGAGGATAATTCATTAAAACATCACCCAACACTAGAGTCTTTCACATCACTTTGTATAAACTAAATGTTGTGGGAAAGGAAATAAAAGAACAACAGAAAATCTCAACAAGTGCTAACAGTATATTCAATGTCACTAAATTATGTTGATTTGGCAAAGGGGTTTCAAAACTTGGAAGCAAAAACAAAAATTTTGACAATTTTTTTTGCTAATTAAGTTCTCAGTTTTACAAAATCTGGCTGAGAAATCATTTCTGATACCTGAACTTTCATTTATCCAACAAAGTTTAGTCAAATCAAAAACAAAAACAAAAACCAAAAAGAAATCCCTTTTATTTTAGTTGCTACCAAGATCCAGTTTGGCAGCCCAGAGGACAAAGATGATTTGTTAAAAAAAAAAAAAAAAATCACAGGCAATCACTGTCTTGTTTTTAGCAAAAAGGTCAGTCATACCCATTTTATTTTATTTTATTTTTGTTTTCCATTTTTGTTTTTACTGTTACTTTTTTTACTAGTTTTTACTTTAGTTTTACTGCACTATGTCAAAGTTTCACACTTAATAAAATTTATTTTTCTTTGAAAATAAATTCTCTGAATGAGAACTAAAATATATATTCCATGAAAACTTTCCCGGTTTCAAAACAAAAAGGGAGAGAGTGGACTCTATGTACTGAGACAACTCTTGTGAAGCTTGTAAAATCTCTTGTTTAGGTTCTAAACTGCCCATTGTGTCTAAATTGTGTGCTAAATTCCCTCTATTACTATTTTGTCCAACTTATCTCCCCTCCCAGCTCTCCATTTCAACAATCTTCACCAAGAGGCCTTATTACAGTCCTGGCCAACCTTGATTCTCTCTTAAGCAGAATTCATATTAAATTAAATGAACTCTTTAAGTGTCAAATACTAGAGCAATTTTGTAAATTCTGGTGGGTATAAATAATTAACATGATTTTGACAGGAATTTCTATTTGAGAGGAATTTCTATTAATCACTTAAATAGTTTTATGAAAATGAAAGTTACATAACTGTTCATAGAATAGTCTATGGACTTAAAAATAATTCAGAAAAGTTGCCCACCCAAATGACACTTTAGACTTTTCTTCAAAGCCTTTGAACTATGTTTTTAATATTTTGGCTTTGTTGTTGTTCTCCTAAGCAGGAGACACCTTAAAACTTACACAGCAATGCTTGAGCGAAGCTTCTGTATGTCTTTGGATTTTTTTATCTCCTCTTTACAAAGTGAAAGTAACTTCATGGAAAACCAGTGACTAAAAAGACAGAAAAGCAAAGTTATTTTAGACATGTAATTCTCATATTAAAGGTATAAAAGCAATGGGTGGGTATGGGCCAGCTAGGATAGGTGTGGGACCTGTGGATAGAGTGTCAGCCTAGAGTTGGGAGGACCTGGATTCAACTCTGGCTTCAGGCATTTCCTAGTAGCCTGTACTACTTTTTTCTGCCTTAGAGTTGATACTTGATATCAATCCTAAGGCAGAAGGTAAGGGTTTAAAAACATTTTTTTAAATGGGTGAACCAAAATTTCCTACAGAGTTACTATTGAAAAGTGATAAAAATGGCCTGAGAGGCTGGGTGGGGCACAGAGTGAGGGTTGGGGGCACAGCCCTGCTCTGGGAGGCACAGAGCTCTGCTCACACATGGTCACCACTTCCACCAACTCCTTCAAGGAAATCTTCTCCCAGAGGCTGATTAACTAACAACAAGGAGTTCCTGTGCACCCTGCTAGGGAATCCTTATCCTGGGGAAGATTGTTATAGGTCTGAGCTACCCAGCTGCCCCCTCAGGTACCAGTTTTTTGACCTTGGACAAGTCACCTGACTTCTGTTTACCTCAGTTTCCTTGTCTCCTTGGGTGGTTGTAAGGATCAAATGAGATATTTATAAAGAACCTGGCACATAATAGGCCCTATACAAATATTAGCTATTATTATCAATATGTAATTGATATTTCAACAGTATGATATGAAACAGTGTGATATTTCAACAAATATAATTGGAAAGTAAGATAGAAAACAATCACTTTATAAACCAAACTAAAACATTGTTAAAATCCCGGAACCCATATTTGTCTCTATATAATAACAGAATTAGTTCTCTTCAAGTTTAGTCCAATATTACAGAACCATTACATATAATCACTTCAACAAAACTAAAATACATGAGTATAAAACAAAAAGCAAATACATTTTTCATTTTCTAAGATAAAATCAGGTGAGCTAACATATTCTTCAGGCAGCTAGCTTGCTATATAGATCACTTTTGTCACTGTAGGCATAGAAGAGATGCTCATCAAATGAGGGAACGACTAAACAAATTCTGGTATTTAAATGAAATGTAAAATTAATGTTGTATAAATCAAGTCAAGAAGTATTTATTAAGTCTCTATTATGTGTCAGACATTGTGCTAATCTCTGGAGAAATAAAAAGAGAGAGAAGTGAGAGGAAGAGAGGGAGGGAGAGAAAGAGGGAAAAGACAGTACCTTTTCTCAGAGAGAGCAGTCTAACAGGGAAGATAACCAATAGTAGGTTGTTTCTGATGATTATTACTTTATAGTACAGTTTGAGATCTGGTATTGCTAAGCCATCTTCCTTCACATTAAAAAATGCTTCACTCTGATTTTGGAAGTTATCAGTTCTTTCTATCTGGAGGTTAATAAGCTTGCTTTTCTTTTTTTATACAATACTGTATATTGGTTCCAAGGCAGAAGAGAAGTAAGAGAAGTAAGTAAAGGAAATAAAGTGACTTGCCCAGGGTCATACAGATAAGTGTCTGGGGCCACATTTGAACCCAAGACCTCCTATTTCTAGGCCTGGCTCTCAATGCACTGAGCCACTTAACTGCCCCAATAGCCTTTTTTTCATCATGAATCATTTGGAAATGTCTTGTATCACTATTTTAATCAGTTCTTTCTATTGATCAGAATTCTTTCACAGCATATTATTGTTAAAATATTGCTGTAACAGTGCATGATATTCACCTTAGTTCTATTCATTTCAATTTACCTCAGCTTATAAAACTTACCAGGTTTTTCTGAAACCATATGCTTTATCATTTGTTACAACACCATAGTATTCCATCAAAATTATGTATCAAAATTTGTTCAGCCACTCCTCAACTGATGGGCATCCCCTCAGTTTCCAGATTTTGCTACCACAAAAAAAGCTGTTATAAATATTTTTGTGAATATAGATTCTTTTGTTTTTTCCAAGATTTCTTTGGAATACAGAACTAGTAGTGGTATTCCTGGGTCAAAGGCTATGTAAAATTTTATAAACCTTTGGGCATAGTTCTAAATTTTTCTGCAGAATGATCAGATAACTTCACAGCTCTACATTCCTTCCAGCATTTGTAATGTTTTCCTTTTCTATCATGTTAGTCAATCTGATAGGTGTGAAATAGTACCTCAGAGTTGTTTTAATTTGTATTTCTCTAAATCAATTTAGAGTACTTTTTCACATGACTCCTGATAGCTTGATTTCTGTCAACAGGAGGAATGGCTCTTATTTTTATAAATTTGGCTCAGTTCCCTGTATATTTGAGAAATGCAGCAATTATTAGAGAAAAATGCTATAAAGGTGTTTTTTCCCAGGTTCCTATTTTCCTTCTAATTTTGGCTATGTTAGTTTTGTTTATGCAAAACCTTTTAATTTCATGTTATCAAAATTATCCATTTTATTTCTTGTGATCCACTCTGTCTCTTGTTTGGTAATGAACTGTCTCTTATCCATAGATCTGAGAGGTTATTTTTTTTCCATGCTCCATTAATTTATATCACTCTTTATGTTTAAACCATATACCCATTTTGACCTTATCTTGGTATATGGTGTGAGATATTGGTTTCTGCCAGACCGCACTGCAGTTTTCGAATCAAATTCTGTCAAATGGTGAGTACTCACTCCAATAGCTGAAATCTTTGGATTAATTAAACAGTAGGTTGCTATGATAACTACTGTGTACCTAAATGATTTCATTTTGGAACCACTCTAGTTCTTAACCTGCTGCTCCAGATTTTTTTGATGAATACTACTTTATAATCTAGATTGAAATCTGGTCCTGCTATGCTATCTTTCCCTCCCGCCCCATGTTTTCATTGATCTCCTTGATAATCTTGACTTTTTGTTTTTCCAGATAAATTTTGTTATTATTTCTTCTAGTTTCACAAAATAATTCTCTAGTATTTTGACTGATGTGGCACTGAATATATAAACTAAGATTCTGATTATATTTGACTATATTGGCTCAGACTACCTATAAGTAATTTCACCAATTTAGATCTGTCTTTACTTATGAAAAAAGCTTTGTTCCTATAGCTCTTGGGTGTGGTTCTGAAAGTAGGATCTCAAGTATTTTATATTCTCTATAGTTATTTTAAATAGAATTTCTCTATCTCATCTTGCTGGGATTTGCTGATAATTTATTAGGGTTTATTTTATATCTTGTAACTATGTTAAAGTTGTTAATTATTTCACCTAGTTTTTTAGCTGATTTTCTAGTTTAAGTATACTATCATATCATCTGAAAAGTATGATAGTTTCTTCTTATTTATTCTTTCATTTTTGTTGTTATTCTTATTCTTTCAATTTGTTCAATTTGTTATAACTATTAATTTCTAGCACAATAATGAACAATAATTGTGATAATGGGGGGGCAGCTGGGTAGCTCAGTGGAGTGAGAGTCAGGCCTAGAGACAGGAGGTCCTAGGTTCAAACCCGGCCTCAGCCACTTCCCAGCTGTGTGACCCTGGGCAAGTCACTTGACCCCCATTGCCCACCCTTACCAATCTTCCACCTATACACCGAAGTACAAGGGTTAAAAAAAAAATAATTGTGATAATGGTCATCCTTACTTCACCCCTGATCTTACTGAGAAGACTTCTTATTTTAGTTTGTTCCTTTTACAGACACTTCTTGCTTTAAATTTTAGATAAGAGACTATCATTTTTAGGAAAGCTTCATTTGTTTCCTATACTTTCTAGTTGTATTTAATATGAATGGGGGTTATATTTTGTTAAAAAGCTTTTTCTGAATCTATTGATAGAATCATGATTTTTGGGTTTTTTTTGTTATTGATAAAGTAAATTATACTTCATTTTATCAATATTTAACCAATCATACAATCTTACTATGAAACCCATCTAGTTGTAAGTCTATGATTTCTGTAGAATATTGCTATTATCTCTTTGTTAGAATTTTATTTAAAATTTTTTCACCAATATTAATTAGGGAAATTGGTTTATAATTTTCTTTTTTCCACTCTCTCTGGCTTAGGTATCAAAACAATATTTGTGTTATAGAAAACATTTGGTAGGACTCTTTATTTTTTAAATTGTTTACATAGTATATTAAGATTAATTGTTCTTTAAGTGTTTCATATTGTTGTTCTGTCATTTCAGTTATGTCCGACTCTTCATGACTACATTTTGGGGATTTCTGGCAAAAATACTGGAGTGGTTTTCCATTTCCTCTCCAGCTCATTTTGTAGAAGAGAACATTTGAGGTGAACAGGGTTAAGTAATGTAATGCAGGGTTGCAGCAGAAGCTTTTTGCTTTTGCAAATCAACTATAGCAGCTCTGGCAGTTAGAAGTTTTAGAATGTTCACAGAAAAACAGTTGGAGCCTGATACTACAAATAGTCCTGAAGTTCCAACTGAGGGGCTTTTTGCCTGTTGGCTTTGGGGGCTTTTGGCTTTTGCCTTTGCCTGTGCCTTTTGTCTTTGGGAGTTTTGGACCTAGCCTGATTTCTCTGGAACTCTTCCTGACCTCTCCATTTATATCCTGCTATTTCCCTGGATTTCCCCATTGGGCCCTGGGAGGAAGGGTGGATTGGCGGTTGAACATCATGGGTTTAGCTTCTGTAGGCAAGAAGGACATCCTAAATCAAGCCACCCCCTTATTTAGTGATCTGATAAATACCTCTACTTTAGGGCAGTGAAACCTTTCTGACTGGGAGAGCCGGCCTCTCTCAGTCTGACCCTCTTCCCCCAGCACCAGCTTTCTCCCTAGCAGCTGTTACAAAACCTTTAAAACCCTCTTTCCCTCGGTCTATCACTGGCATCAATAAATCCCCTTTGTTATCTACCCAAAAGCCTCTGGTGAATCATTGTATTGAGTTCTAAAGCAAAGGTTAAAGAGGAAGAAATTACTTTCCTTTTATTTCTTGGGGGAAACCTAGGCATCCATCTTGGGCAGGAAGTACCCAGCCGAGACTTCCTGCAGACATTCAGTTTCACTGGCAGGGAGGAGCCTCTTGACTTCTCCCTGAAGGGACCTTAGAAATTAACAAGAGAAACCCTTCAGCCAGATCTAAAACATTTCTGGCTGACCCAAATTCCTCTTGTATCATAAAGATACCTTCCCTGCCTGAAAGACTCTGCCTATTTTCCTCACAATACCCTCTGTCTCTAGCCTCAGTAATTAGCCTGTTTGAGCAGCCCTTCCTATATACTCCCATTCATTCCCTTACCTTCCTATACCCATTCATCCCTTAACTCAGCTATCCCCTTTATTCCTCCCCATATCAACATTGTGCCTCCTTCTTTATAACAGTAAGGAAGGCCCAGAATTACAGAGCTAATAAGTGTGTAAGAAAGGATATGAACTCCTCTTATTCATTTCAGGTCTGGCACTCTTATCTACTGTGCCACTTAGCTACCCCTAAATGTTTCAAAGAATTCACTTTATAACCTTTCTGCTACTACTGACTCCCTATAATACTAATAAAACCTACCAATCAGCTTAACACTCAATATATTTTCTTATATTATTATTATATTCATTGTAGTTCTCTCACCTACATCTAAAAATTCCACAGTAGAGATGCTACGTTTTTTTGTATTATCCCCCGCTGACCATCATTACCTCAGAGGGCACGCACTCAATATATATTTTGAACCTAATTCAATCTATGATCTGTTATGAGTAAGATTCGATTAGCTAGTTATTAGGTATTGATTATATATTGATTAGGAAGTACCTAGCAGGGAGGAGCTGGAGCTGGGAATTCCAGGTTGGAATGAAGGAGGAAGAAGTCTATCTGTGTTCTGTGTGTGGACTCCATTAGTGGTAGGCAAAAACTGTTGCCAGCCTGGGAGACCTCAGAGCAAAGGACACCTTGCATCCTGTTTTCCCCTGGGATCCTGTGTGGTGTGGCATTTAAGGAAAGAACAAGAGAAGAGGACAGTGTTTCAAGCAAACCCCTTACTACTTGGTTCCTGAGACAACTGTAGCTCCTGGCATCCAGACATCATCAGTGGATTGCAGTGAGAAATCCCAAAGCCACAAAAGCCCCAGCTGTACTCAAGCCTGGCAGGTTCCAGGTTTGAGACAGAAACCCAGAGACTCCAGTATAGCTCCTTGGGCCCTGTTAGTTAGATAGCTTAAATTAGTGTAGTTGAATAAGTCCTTCCCTGTCCCTTTGGGTTTTGTTATTAGGTGTTAAGATTTTAGAGTAGTCATTCCTATCCCTCCTTTTAGTTGTTTCTAATTAAAACCCAATTTCACCTTGTTACCTTGTCAGTTAATTCAAGGCCTCTGGCCAGAGTGATAGTTGGCTGTTATTTTTTCAGTTGGGAGTGGTGTAGCTGTACAAGACTTCAGTGTTCAGTTATAGTCTCTCTTACATCCCAGAGAGTGTTCCCACAAACCCCAGAGTTGATTTTAATATCCCTGGTGACCCATTACTTATATTTTCCTACAGATCATACAAATGCCTGTAGGGATATGACTTTTATTGCACTAGAAATTTAAGTCTAATAAGCCTATTCACTAGATCAAGGTTCTTAACCCTTTTTGTGTCTTGGTACCCCTCTTTGGCAATCTGATAACATTTTTGGCCTGCATTTTAAATGTACAGATTAAAAGGATGTAATAAAAAAAAAGAAATCAATTATAATGAGTTATCAAAATATTTTTTAAAAGTTCACGAACCCCAGGATAAGAATCTCTATAACAGATTCTTGTAATCATGTTACCAATTTACTGTTATAAATGCATTAGCCCTTCATAGAAATAAAACAAGAGAGATACATCAAGAAAAAATATTATTTACTTTTCCTCAGTAGTAAAGATGTCAAAACAGCCATTGGCCAGCATTTGGTCCAGCATCTTCAGCAATGGTACAGATACCCTAAGTGAAAAAATACACATGACATAAGCCTTAAAATACTACTCGGCTAACATGAAACTTCCTATATAAGACCTTTCCTTATCCTATTGCACCCTACATGTCCCTTCTCCAACAAAAAACTGCATTGCATTTACTTCTGATATCTTTTACACACTGTTTTCTCCCTCTAGAATGTAACTTTCCTTAATGGCAGGGAATGTTTTGTTTTTGTCTTTGTGCTCTCCAGTGTAAAGCATTGACTGCCATATAGTAACTGTTTGATTTTTATTTTATTTTAATTATAATTTGTTTCTTGATTGATTTAAGATATGCTTAACTCTTTAACACTGTGTTCCTGGACTTGGGAATGACAAACTCACTTTACTATAAGACAAATACAATTTTATCTCATTACTTCCTCTGACTCAGTATTTCTAAGCAAGGGAATCAATCACTGATCCATTATTAATAAGAAGTAGTAAAGATGTCAAAACAGCCATTGGCCAGCATTTGGTCCAGCATCTTCAGCAATGGTAGATTTACTCTTGAAGGTAGGTACAGCTTATCAAAGAAACTATACTCTGGCTAAAGTTAGTGCACCAGGATGATGAAAAGTATACGAACTGAAGAAGAATGAGATACTCATGAGTTTTGCCCATCTTTTCCTGTCTGTGTCCAGCCCCAACATATCCTCCACCCAGGACCCTCACTGCATGTTCTCCTTTTCAGTTCCCACACATGGCTATCTCTGGCCACCACATGTACTGGCACTCTCCATCCATGGACAAGGCACCAGCTTCTTTTCCCCATAGTTATGGGCAAATTCACATTTATATGGTATATATACTTCATACTTTTCCAAATTTTTAATTTTGTTTTAATTTATCCTATTTGCTCATGATGTTGTTTTCTATCTGTCCCATTCTAATTTTCAAAGAGTTAAACTAATTCTAAAGTTTTCACCTAGTCAATTCCATGCTTCCTCTTGCTCCCATATTTATTCTGTTTTATATTTCTTTTTTTTTTAACTCTTACCTTCCATCTTAGAAACAATACTGGGTATTGGTTCTAAGGTAGAAGAGTGGTAAGGGCTGGGCAAAGGGGGTTAAGTGACTTGCCCAGGGTCACACAGGTAGGATGTGTCTAAGGCCAGATTTTAACCCAGGATCTCCTATCTCTGGGTCTGACTCTCAATCCACTGAGCCACCCAGTTGCCCCCTTGTTTTATATTTCTTGTTTCATTTCTTCAAAGTACTTTTCTACTCCTTGTGGCCACGCTATTCTTTTTTTCCTCAAATACTACTTGGACACGTGGGTGTACTCTGTTTTTCAGAGTTCATCACTTGGGCTTGTCTCAGTCCAATATATTTCTTCAATTTGTTTCATTTTGTGTTTGTTTTTCTGTTTACTGATAGCTGTAGCCTTAGTTTCTTAGGTCTTTGCTTTTGTCAAATTCTATTTGCTTAGGTCAAATTCTATTCCCATATTTAAGGTTTGTGTGGTGTAATGGGGATAAAATCAAAACTTCCATGTCACTAAGAGTGAATGCCTTGTATGTTTTGTCACGCACCACCCCCTCTCCAGGTTGCACAATAGTCCTGGCCACTATTGGAAGTACAGAGACCACTGCATTTTGAATCGGTTGCTCTTTCTCGGTTTCCTTTTGCCCCCAAAATTCTGTAGTGCAGAGAGAGGGGGTCATGACAGCTTTTTCAAGCTTTGGCTGAGTTCTGAAATCAGTTAGGAGTTTAGAATCTTGAAGAAAAGTTTCAGTTGGTTTGGGGATCTCATGGAGAGAGAGTCAGACCAGCTGAGCTGCTTCTTTGCCTATCTGTAGAATTGAAAATTGAGTCTAGCTTTGGAATATTTATTTAAGAATTGTTAGTTTAGATAAACCCTTTGAATCTCCATACCCTACCTCATTTCCTATCTTCCTTCCCTTCCCTTAAATGTCTGTGGAGTGAATAAGGAGAGTAAATCAGAGAGTAGTTCAAATCTGTGAGGGGTTTAACTATAATTTGGGGGTATCTTATCTAGAAAGGTTAGTTAGTCATCATTTTATTCCCTTTAGATTTCAAGAGCACCTTGAAAGCTGAGCTAAGGCAGGACCTTGCTCAAACTCCATCTTTGCCTCCCTTCCCCCACCTGAGGTTTCTTTAAACAACTGTTAGGGCTTCCTTAATCCACTTTCCTGACAAATCAATCTTAAAACAATAAACCCTTTTGTTTTTCAACAGACCAGTTAGTTACTTTGTCAGTTAATTAGTAAGAGAGGGAAGAAAAGGGAAAGAACCAACATACTCTGGGCTTGAAGGGAAGCCGGGGTATCCATCTTGAAGGAAGGTGTAACTTCAAAACAAGTCCCTTCCTGTGAAATTAACTAAAGCCTGCAGTTAATTTCAGTTCAGTCTATTTCCCTCAGTTTGTCTTTAGTCTAAGTCCTAGTTTATAAGCCCTGCTGTCTTTGCCTGTTTAGATTAATTCCTTCTCTCCCTGAAGATTTTTGTTACCTTCAGTGCTATACTCCCTGACTTCAGCCTTATCTCCTGAATCTCCTTCAGCCTGAATCTCCCTATTCCAGCCTACCTGTAACCCATATTACTTACCTAGCAAGTCCCTGACAACCTCCCTTCAAAATCCCCTTTTACCACACACCTTTCCTCAAATTATCCCCATTACATCTGGCGAGCCAAGTTAAACAAAACCTACAATCTTCTGAAGCAAAAGAAAATGAATTTCACAAGAATAATTTTTGTGTTAGGCAGTCTTTTCTTGCTTATTTGGTCTTTTATGCAGGGACTATATACATTTTGGCTGATAAAGGTACCAAATTTGATACAACAATTAAGTGAAATCTATGATTATTATAAATGGTTTGCCTTCACTTTAGCTGAGTGTATATGCTTCATACCAACAGCTGTGGCAATTGTTCTATCTCTATGGCATTTTATGGCAATTTCAAAAGCGGTCCTGATTCATCTGTTCAATTATTACAAGGCATCTTCTCCAAAACCTGATAATGAAAGCAAGGAAATAGTAGAGAACATCAAACTACCTGTTCCAGGTATTAAAACATGTGTTAGTTAAAATCACCTGGGGTTCTATTTGGAAGGATTGAACCTCAATATAATGTTTGACAAACGTCTGTGGACCTGTGGGGGTCCTTAAAACTACATTTCCCGTGATCCAATGGGTTTCATGGGTTTCCGGTTTTGGATAACGTATTCAAGGTGAGGGACTGTTTGAAATTAGGGGGAAGTGACTTGGAACTTCCTCTTTAGTTACCTGAGCTGGAGGAGAGAGGAAGGTAAATGGCTGAGGTGAGGTTGGAATAGGTTTTTCTTACAGGCGCGTGGTCAGTTTATCTCTATCAGCATGGCTTTTATTAAAATACTATTCTCCCTTTTGATCTCGGCCCTCATCATTTTTAATCATAACAAACAAATATGTGAAGGCAAGGAACTCGATAAGCACATGATCTTACAACTAGAAATTGTAAAAATTTTGGGGGCAAAAGGAAACCGAGAAAGAGCAACTGATTCAAAATGCAGTGGTCTCTGTACTTCCAATAGTGGACAGGACTATTGTGCAACCTGGAGAGGGAATGGTGCATGTCAAAACATACAAGGCATTCACTCCTAGTGACATGGAAGTTTTGAAAAGGTGGTTTCCCAGGTTCTACGAAAAACCTTACAAGAGCCTAAAAGAATTAAAAAGGGTATTCACTCTTTTCAACCCTAGTTTTGACGATGTCGAATTTCTTTTGGGGGAATTTTACTCTCCCTCGGAAAAGGAAAAATTCCTCAATGAAACTAGGACGAATCCCAATTTAAAGTCATGGCCACTGGTGCATCAGGACTTGGATTTCACTCAACACGCTAACATGAGATACTTGTTAAGATGCAGGGCTGATCTTATCGAAGCAATGAGATCATTTGCAAAAAGACCAAATGCCTGGCAGAAATTTGAAAAACTGAGGCAAGGGGAAGAAGAACACCCAAGCAGTTTTCTAGATAGAGTTATTGAAGCAGCAGAAACAATTTTAGGACTTAGAGACACACATGCCCAGGATACAACTGATCATATAAGGAGGCAATCTGTAAAGGGAACCTCAATCCCAATACAAAATTATTTCAGGCAAAGTTGTCCACAGTGGGAATCATTACCACTGGAGGATATTAGGCAACATGTGGCGTATATACATGATTCAAAACAGAAAGAAGTAAGAATGGCTAGGCAATCTGACAATGATAAAGATGAGATCGTAGCAGATTTAAAGTGTCAATTAAGGCAATCTAGATGTGAGAAGGAAATTGAGGAGGTAAAGAATTTTGCTCTCCAAACAAGTGGATATCAATTTAGACAACCTGCCAACAGCACCCCAAAATCAAAATCATCACCCCATTGCTATTTGTGTGGGAAGATCGGACACGTTATTCATGTTTGTAGATTTAAGCAACAAATAGATTTTTCAAAACCAAATAATCAAAGAGATAATAGAAAGACATTTTATAATTCAAAATGGGCTAGGAATAATAAATCTAAAAAGCATAATGAAGATAAACATGAAGGTACTTGCTGCAATCACACTTGTAAAAAGTACAGTCAAACACCTTCGTTAGATGACATGGAGAGATATGTATAAATGGGAACAAAACCGAAAAAATCATTATGAATCGAGATTCCTGATTTTAAATCTATCAATCAGTGTAATTTGAGTGTGGCAGAGTCTAATATAAATGAGGAAAGCAAAATGAGAAATCTGGGCAAAATAGAGCAAGTGTCTAAAGTAATCTACACAGAGGATACACATAGGTCTGTGGTAGATAATGAGCAATGGGAAGAGATAATGCAAATGTGCAAAGAAATCTTTGGCATTAAGGAGGATGATTATATAAGGGATCAGCTTTCTCATTCCATATCACACACATTGGGTGAGAAGCATGAATCAGGCCATTGCAAAGAATCACATCAAGAGATTTTGCAAACTGGTTTAGAATCATCAAAAACTAAAATTCCTCTCTTTATTCCAAGTATAAAACAGAGGGACAACTTGGATAAAGAACATCATGGCGAAGATTTACAAAGTTTCCAGAAAGGAACACTTTTAGTAACCTCGGGGGAATTAGATGCAACAATTCTTTCCCATTCGATTGCTTTAGACATAATGTCACAGTTAGAGGTTAAAGAGCAAAAAAGTCTAGATGTTGGCAAGAATTTGATTTTAAAGAAACGACCCACTGAATTAAAAGATGATAGCAGCTGTGTAGGAAAGTCCAAATCCACCTTTCTCAATCCCTTAGCTACAGAATTTCATCCTAAACTTTGGGAAAGAGATAGGGAACAGTTGTCTTCTTCTGCAATCAGTGTGGCTAAGCATAACATCAATGAGACTGTTGCTGTGATTGATAACAAAAATCATCTAATGTCAGTCACAAAAACAGTAGGGCAAAATAGGGAACATCAGTCAGCTTTTGAATCAGTAGTTGTACCTGAAGTGTTGAAGGGAACACATTCCAACTATCATATCTTCCCGGATACTACTGAAAGGAAGATTGCTGATTTGAGGCTTGACAGTTCTTTAAAGAGCAGAGTGGAAGATAAATCAAATCAAGCCTCCATTTCTGAAGCCCTTAATGAAAGCCAACATGGAATTGGCAATAATGAAAATGACTTACAAGCTCTCAATGAGAGTATGCTCTTTAAGCCTGCTTTCTGTAATCCTGAATCTAAACTGAACTTGCCTAATGGTGCTATAGGGAGTTTGGGTTTAGAGACAAAAGACCATACGCAACACAGAATCAATGATAAGTGTACACCAAATACTGAGGATTCTTTATTACCTTTAGTGCCAGTGAAGTCCAATGACAGTGGAGAACCCTTAGATACTCTAGAAATCAGGAGGGTACACTATGAGGGATTACTGGACACGGGGGCAACTTGTTCCGTACTACGAGAACCACCTGAAGGATGTCAATTTCAAGGCAGTTTAAGAGTAAGAGGAGCTTCTGGGGTAACACAACAAGTCCTGAAGCTAAAGGTTAAAATGCTAAAATTTGGACTGCTGACTCTTGAACACACCTTCCTATTGATGCCATCATGTCCTTCAAAACTCGTGGGAAGAGATCTTTTATGCAAATTGGCTGCAACCATCCAATGTCAACCGGATGGACAAATTTATTTACACATACCCAAGAAATCTCTGAAACATCATCCCATTTTATTTTTAGACACATGTAGTGAGGAACCATCATACCAATCAACTGATAACATCTATGAGGTATCTGGAACCTCATTCCAGATATTCCAAATTATGTGTGGGCTAAAAATTCAAATGAGGTGGGCAGGATATTGTCAGCGGAACCAGTAAAGATAGAGGTGAAAGAAGGCTTACCTCCAAGAATTCCTCAGTTCAGACTTAGTCAAGAAGCGATAGAAGGAGTGAAACCCATCATAGAGAGTTTATTGAAGCAGGGTATATTAAAATATGGATTTTCACAATACAATACACCAATCATGCCAATAAAGAAAGCAAAATTATCTCCTGATGGGAAGACTCAATGGCGTTTAGTTCAAGATCTCAGAGCAATAAATGACCATGTGCAAAAGACCTATGCCGTGGTACCAAGCCCATCGCAAATCATTGTAGCCATTCCACCTGAAGCTGCTTGGTTTACTGTTCTGGACCTGAGCTCTGCGTACTTCTCTGTTCCCCTGCACAGAGACAGCCAGAAGCTATTTGCTTTCTCATGGAAGGGTAAATCTGTCTTTTGGACTCGTTTGCCCCAGGGATTTGCAGATTCAGCTTCAGTCTTCTGCCAAATTCTGCAGAGAGACCTTGAGTCGATAACATTCCTTGACAGCAAAATGGTACATTATGTTGACTATATCCTGCTAATGTCACCATCTGCTGAAGTCTGTTACACTGATAGCGTACACTTGATGAAAGAGCTAGGCAAAAGGGGCCATAAAATTTCCAAATTGAAACTTCAATTCGTGAAGGAAAAAGTAAATTATTTAGGATTCATCCTAGAGAAAGGCTCCAGAAGAATTTCCAAAAAGAGAACACAAGATATACAAAATTTGAGTTTGCCTAAGAACAAAAAGCAACTCAGGGCAATCATAGGAATAACGAGCTTCTGTAGAAACTGGATTCCAGGTTATGCTCACATCGCAAGACCTCTGATAGAGCTAACCAAGAAGGAAGTTCCAGAACCGTTAAAGCTGAATAAAGAACATATCCATGCATTAGAGAAATTAAAATCACTTACTCTATCGGCTCCAGCCCTGGGTATCCCTGATCATGACAAACCATTCCTACTTTATGTGCATGAAGACAAAGGGATAGCCTCCAGTGTTCTCACACAAACATTCCAGAATAGACTTACACCAGTTGCTTACTACAGCTCTAAGTTAGATTCAGTGATTTGTGGTATGCCTAGTTGTTTAAAAGCCATAGCTGCTGTAGCCATCATGATTAAAAAGTCTTCATCCTTGGTATTAGGGAGTGAACTGAAAGTATTTTCCCAACACCAAGTGGAATCTACTTTAAGAAACACCAACTTGCAGGCATTCACTTCTCAGAGATTATCAAGATACCAAGCAATCCTGTTGGCTAGTGAAAATATAACTTTTCATTGGTGCAGAAACTTAAATCCTGCTACTCTGATTCCAGATTTATCTCTGGAAAGAGAAAGTCTACACATCTGTGAAGATACACTTAACATCACGCATAAAACAAGACCTGATTTAGATGATAAGCCAATGAAAGACCCCGATATTACCTTATTCACAGATGGATCGTCATATATAGTAGACAATCAGAGATATACTGGATCAGCCGTAGTGACAGCCTCTGAGACCCTTTGGTAGTTTTTTGAAAGCATTTGTTTAAATGCCCTAACCTCTATAGGAACTGTCCAGCTTTTCCTTCTGCTATACTTTAAAGTCTAGGCTACTAAGATTTTGATTTGGACAACAATTGCCTGGATACTTGATTGAACATGGGCAGATATGTTTCATGGGTTGAATGTGGATTCCTGGGTCCTGGTACTGTAGACTTGAGGCCCCTGGGTTGCCTCTTTAAATGGTGCTGGTTTTCTCTTGTCTCCACCAATGGATGCAGATGCTAGATGTTGGCCTCTTTATCTGTGTGGGTTGGAAGTGGCTCCTTGGTCATCTGTCACTGCAGTGGTCTTGTTGTGGAATTGGGTAATTTTATATTTAAACTTCTATCAATTTTAACTTATCTCCAGTCCACAATTTCCTGAGATTCTGGTAGGACTTTTTCTTTATTTCTTTGTTTTATTTTTGTTAAGTTTTGAACTGAATAGAGGAAATTATAGCAAATTCTCTTTATTATTATTGCTCTATCAATGTATTTTTACAGCATTCCCCCGGGAATTGGGATCCTCCAAGTCCTAATATATTACCATCTCCACATCAAATTCATCTGCTTTAGATCTCATTGAAAAAAATTATTATGACAAAGATCTGAAGGAAGTAGACTGTTTGTTGATACATTTAATAAAAATATGGTTTCATGACAATTTTAAAATACACATCAAAATCATAAGAATTCAATACCAAATCAGTAAAACAAATGACAAAGTAAAATGAGAACACATTGCATATTAATTTAATTATTCATAAATTAAATGGTTTAGTCATTAAATTTTATATGGCTCATGCTAATAATTATTTTATTTTGTCTTATTTATTAATTTATATGTCTCTGTTCCACATTAGATTTTTGGGAAGAATAAGGAGATACAGGTGTTAAATAATTTTTCAGCTTGAATAGAACATATGGACCATGGCACAGTTTCCTCATTTTATAAGTGAGAAATAGTAAAAGTGAAATGCAGTGCTACACAAATAGAAGGTATTACTGCTGCTGCTACTACTACAACTACACTATTCTGATAACTTTTTAAAGAGTGTTTCAATTACCTGTCATTCAGTAGGTTGTCCTTAAATACCTGGAGCAAAGTTTCACTAAAGCTGTCCATGGCTTGGATATCATTTTGAATTTTTTTCATGTACTCAAAAAGACTTTGTGTTGAGTACCTAACCTGTAACACAGAAAAACATTCCAATAGAGACACTTGAGGAAAAAAATTCATCTCTTGCAGATAAAGATATTTTAAGGAAAATTAACCCCATGTGTACACTCTTAAAAACTATCTCAAGAACCAAGGATATGTAGTAAAAAAGTTCAGCTAAGTCTTTTTAGAACCTAATGAACCATATAACCTTAATAATAAATATAATAATTCATAACTATAGATAATAATAAAATTAAATATAAAATAAAATTTCCTAAATATATACATATATAACTACGGCCATTAAGTAGAGAGGTTCTGATTTATTTCTTCTGTATGAACTCACAAATCTTCCCAAGTTTCTATGAATTCTCCATATTCAGCATCTCTTACGTTGATAGAGTATTTTATTACATTCATATTCCAGATGCTTCAGTCATTCCTCAATTGATAAGATACTTTGTTTCCAATATTTTTGTTATGACAAATACTTTCAATCCTATGAGGCCTTTCTTTGACTTTTTCAGGTAATATGATTAAGTGACTCTAGTTAAAAGGGTATGAACAATTTTGACACTTATAATTACAAATTATTCATTTATAAAAACATGAATAATGTATATTTATATCCATCATTTATAAATGTAGTAATTCTGAATTATTTTCCAGAGTGGTTGGACCAATTTATATTTCCACTAATAGCATACTGGTATGCCTATCTTTTCACAATGACTTTCTCAGTTTTATCCTCTTTAGCAAGGCAGTGTCCTAACTCCATTACATATTGCTTGTGAGAACAAGAACAAATTACTTCACCTCTCACTGCTTTAGGCAACTCCTTATGACTATACATTATAATAAAGTGCAACTCATATGTATCACAAACTTCCATCAATGAAATCAGAGATATGGGCTGGTTTCTTTAAAGCCCAACACTTGCCAATTTACATAGTCTATATCTTTATAGTATTAAATATAAAATACTCATATTTAAAATATAATTCATTTAATATTTAAAATATTAAATATAATAGTATCTTTATACTACTAAAACATACTTTTACTGCACGATTTTCCACTGCCAAAAAAAAAAAAAGTGGGGGGGTGGGGCCAGCTGGGTAGCTCAGTGGATTGAGAGTCAGGCCTAGAGATGGGAGGTCCTAGGTTTGAATCTGGCCTCAGCCACTTCCCAGCTGTGTGACCCTGGGCAAGTCACTTAACCTCCATTGCCCGCCCTTACCATTCTTCCAATGTAGGAGCCAATACACAGAAGTTAAGAGTTTAAAAAAAAAGATTTTCCACCATCAAACTATTTGATTATAAAAATGACCTTTTAAACTTGTTGATTTTGTATGGAAATACACATAATAATGCCAAACCATTCTAACTCAGAAAGTTAAAAGATCTCAACAAGGGCAAAAATTGAGAAAAGAAAATAAAAAGGCCCAATAGTTATTATTATCTTTCTATCCTACAGTCTCTGTCCTTTAACACTGCTGTAGTTTACTAAAGGCAGGTTTTATAGGATTCTAGAACTGGAAAAGACCTTAAAGGCAAATTGAGTTCAACCTTTATATTTTATAGATGAGTAAATTTTTTTAAGTTCACTGTGGTGGAAGACATGTACTAATCAAGCTGCTTTCAAATATATCCTAAGACCCTAGGGAATAAAAGTAATCACAAAAAGCACCCTGTGGGTTACAAAGTACCCCACACACCCATACAACACCCCTAGAAGGAGGGAGGGCAACTTTTTTCCAGGAGTTGTATCATGGCTCCTTTAGAAAAACTGAAAACTAAAATATTTTCTTACCGTTGACTCTGTTAAGCCGCCAACTGAGACTGCCAACCCTAATAAGACATGGTATCGATAGGCAGGCAATGCAAGGAGCTGAGTAATGCAGGGGAATGCCTGTGAAGGGGCATTCCAATTTAAAATAGCAGATTCTGATCTGTAAAAAGAAGTAAATAATTATGGTATATTATGAAATTTCCTTTTTTCTTTTTGCTGAGTATGTTGGAACAAAAGTCTGATGAAAATATACAAAACTTCTCATACCTTGCAAATATCTTCTCTAATTCTTCTCTATAAGGAAGGTGGGGAACTGGAGGACTGTCAAAGTACAAAAGATTCAAGAAAATAGATCCAGCATGAGCTCGAAACCTGTCAATTTTCTCACTTGATTGTTGGGCTAGACAGCACATTATCTGTTTGCAGCTGTAAAATAACAACAGTCACTTGTTACTCCACTTTTATCAGCATTATGAGTATTTTAAGGTGAAAAGCTTACACAAGCAAAACAGATATTTTAGCTATTGCCCTAAGGCAGAAGTTTCCAAACTTTTTGATCTCAGAATTGCTTTACATTCTTAAAAATTATTGAGGATACCCCAAAGACCTTTCCTTTATGTGACCACTGTTATTTACTATTCTAGGAAATTTAAATGTTAGTATTGTTATGAAAATATGTTTTGACCTCAAGGACCCCCTAAAAGTGTAATAAGGACTCTCAGGAACCCACAGACTATATTTTGTAAACTGCTGTCCTAAGGAATATTAAAAATTCTTTAATTTGTTCTATGTGTGGAGGATGGAGAATAGAAAAGTATTTGAATGAATGCAATATTATTTAGAGAAATATACTTATTTTTTGGAACAAATCACAAAATTTAATCTTTTTTTTAAAGGAGCTCATAGGCCCCTCTGAGACCCATAAGACTCACTCATGGCAGGTTATCTTTGCTTTGGACATTAAGCATACTTTTTCTTCCTTTTAATACCCTGTGTTATCTTGTCATTTTCTGGAAATTTCCATATGCTACTCTATATTTTCAACCTAGTCATCCCTTTCTGTGATATCAGAAAAGAGGAATCAACCAGACATGCCTGAATGAGAACTTTTGCCATCTTCATATGAAATTCAAGAACTGAAGTTGAAATTCTTTCAATAGTATGACTACAGCTATGATTGTAGCTAAAACATTAAACAAGTATCAACTGGGGACTTGTAAAAGAGGTTGATATAACTGGATATCCCAAGTGGCATTTTAAAATAACCTTCACTTCCCACTTCCTTAACCTGCTGTGACCTGAATGTCATTGAACCCAAAGATCCAACAACTAAGTGAACTAGTGAAAGAGACTCAGTTATGCCCTTAATTGTAAAATGTTCTGCTCACACTACAACCATTCCTCTTTTCTCCTGATTCTAAGTGTTTATAGTGAAATAATAATAACAGCATATATATCCTGAACAATTTGGTTCTCTTGTGAATTTTCCTCCAAATGTGTTAAGGACTAGGACATGTTAACCTATAAAACAAGGTTGGACTAGATCAGTGATTCCCAAAGTGGGCACTACCACCCCCTGGTGGGTGCTGCAGCGATCCAGGGAAATGGTGATGGCCACAGGTGCATTTATCTTTCCTATTAATTGCTATTAAAATTAAAAAAATTAATTTCCAGAGGGCTAAGTAATATTTTTTCTGGAAAGGGGGCGGTAGGCCAAAAAAGTTTGGGAACCACTGGACTAGATGATACCTAAAATCTTTCTAACTTGAGATCCAAGCACCTCCATAAGTAACATACAAATGTATATTAATGAACAAAGTAAGATAACTTGGAATAGAAAACAAATCTAAGTTTCTCATCCTCTTCAAATCTTCTAATCTTATTCCTCTCTCCTACCTATGTAGGTCTCATTTCTTGATAAGTAAGAAGATCAATATCATCTCTCGTGAACTCTTAAAATATCCCTGATTCTATATCTAAATTCTTTGCAGTTTCAAAAGAATACAGTTCTCCTTTTAAAAAAACAAATTGTTTTAGGGACATTTTTAGGCAAAACTGGGAAGACTAGAACTGATATAAAATAAAGTGGAAACAAGGGAAACAATTTCTATAATAATACTATTGTAAAGAAATATTGTATTGGAAAGACTCCAATCAATTTCATGATATAACTTGAGAGGACAGATACTGGAAGTCACCACTTGAGAGAGATGAGGAACTCAAGGTATAAAAAATGACATGGGCAAATGCAAGAATTTCTTTTGTTCAGCTATGTTTATTTGCTAATAGGACTCGTGTGTGTGTGTGTGTGTGTATGTGTGTGTGTGTGTGTTTGTCTGATGTAAGAGAGATTTGAAAGAGAAGAAAGTTAGTAATATTGTTGCCAAAGAAGAGGAAGTGAAAGAGAAAAGAAGAAAAAAGAAGGCAGGAAATTAAAAGGGAAAATGGTAAAGAAAGGAAGAAAGTAGGGAACTACTGCCAATAAATATGCTCAAAATGCCCTCACTCAATCATCTATCCTTGCTAGCTACTGTACATATCTCTCCTATCTCTAATGGCTAAAATACTTTGACAAAGCTATATACAAGTACTTACATTTCCATTCAACTCTATTTCTTGTTAAGTCTTCTACAATATGGCCTTTGACTTAATTGTTCAACTGTTCACCTCCAATTGTGAAAATCTCTTAATTGTGAAATCAAATGGCTTTTCTCAATCCTCATCTTTGTTTCTTGACACTTTCTAGCGTCTCTGTCACTGTTAATCACTCTCTTCCCTCCCTGTTTTTGTAACATTAATCTCTCTTGGTTCTTCTACTGTTCTTCTGATCTGACCATTCCTTCTCAGTATCCTTTAGTGGATCTTTATTCAGGTCACACTTGCTAACTGTGGGTGCCAAAAAGAGGCTTAACCTGGGTCCTCTTCTCTTCTTGTTCTATACTATTTCCCCTAGTAATCCCATCATCTCCTATAGATTAAATTAATATCTATGGTGGTGATTTCCAAATCTACTTAACTAGCCCTAACTTCTGAGCTGGCATTGAGTGCCTATCAGGCATTGTCAAGTGGATGTCCCACAGAAATTTTCAACCTGCCATGTCGAAAATTGAAATCATTATCTCTCTCAAAAATCCTGTACTAGGGCAGATGGGTAGCTCAGTGGATTGAGAGCCAGGCCTAGAGACGGGAGGTCCTAGGTTCAAATGCGGCTTCAGACACTTCCCAGCTGTGTGACCCTGGGCAAGTCACTTGACCCCCATTGCCCACCCTTACCACTCTTCCACCAATAAGTCAATACATAGAAGTTAAGGGTTTAAAATTAAAAAAAAAAAATCCTCTACTCTTCCTAATTTTCCTACTACTTCTGTGAAGATTGTTGTTCCAGTTACCCAGGTCACAAGCTAGGTGTCACCCTCAAGCATATTTCCTTCTATCCTCTGACATTGATCTTATCATGTTACACTGGAACCTCAACAGACTGCTGATTGGTTTCCACAAATCTATCCTTACTATCTACCACTTAACTGCAAAAATGATCTTCCTAAAGCACAAGTCTATGTAATTCCCCTATTCAATAAACTACTTATTACCTCTAAGAACAAATATAGACTCTCATTTGGCATTCAAAGCCCTAATCACCCCTGCCCCCACCATCTACCTTTCCAGTTTGTAAAGTAACAAGGAACCTGCTGTTCCTTGAATATTGAACATTCCACCTCCCAGCTTTGGGCATTTTCACTAGCTTTCCCTATGCACAGAATGTTATATCTCCTCCTCTGTTTTTTTACTTCCTTGACTTTTTCAAGTCAAGGTTTGGTTGGGGAGTGTGGAGAAGGGGAAAATGGTTGCAAGCCTGTAGGTTGTCTTTTTGCAGTCCTGATATTGAAATATGGTGGGCAATTGTGGGATGAGAAGGAAGGAATAAACATGTTAGGGATGATGAATTATGTGCCTTATCTGCTGTTAGTTCATTGGGGTTTTACCTCTTTTGGGATCCCTGTGTCCTGCACCATGGTGAAAGCTGAAATTACTTTATTTCACATATGTAATTCCTATTTTTGAGATGTTTGACAGATTATAAGGATCAAATACAATTCAATTAAGTTTTTATTTAAATACTTAGATCTTAAGTTATTAGGTACATAAATATTAAGCACTAATATTAATATATTACCTATTCCTTTTACAATAATATAATTTTTATTTATATAACTTTCTGCATTTGCTATAGATGTCTGATATTGAGATTATTATCCCTGTTTTACTGAAATTAGTTGAAATATATTTTTCTCCAAATTCATTTTAACTATGTGAATCTTTGTATTTCAATTATTTCTTGTAAAAAACTAAATTGTTGGAATCTGTTTTTTAATACATTTTTTCATCACATTCATATTTATAGTTACAATTGTGAGTTGTGTATTTTCACTTCTCTCTTCCTAGAGTATTTTTTCCTTTTTTTTTGTCTTTCCTCCTTCCTTATAAAAAGTAAGAAGGTGGTAGATGAAGGGAGATTTGCCTGGTATTTGTGATCCTATAAGTGAAACTGCCTTTTTCTACTCCTAGGATCTTACCCTTTCTTCTTTTCCCTTTAATGTACCTTCCCTTCATGTACCTCCTTCCAATAATTCTTTTGCTTATGACTATTTCCATATCTATCTTTCCCTCCCTGTCCTATCCCTGTCCCCTCCTATTTCCATTTTGAATTTAATATTTCCATATCAAGATATTTACATAAGTATAATTTTATTCAATTTTCCTCTTTTTCCTTCAGATAAAAGTAGAGTCCATTTCTCCCACCTTCCTCCCTGCTTATAAAATCTCCATCTTATACAATTCTTATTATGTGATAATTATTTCACTTTCCTTGTTCTTTCTTTTTTTCCCAGCATGGTGTCCTATCCTTTGTGTTTTCTCTTTATACCATTAAAACAGAATGAAACCACTCACAGAGCCTCTTGTCACTTCAATATCCCTGACCCATTATTTTCTTTTTAGTTTTGCCATGTAAGTTATCCCTTGTTTATAAAAGCAAATTAAGGTTTGATACAAACAAACAAAAAAGAAACAACCACAGAGCTATCAAAAACTGGAATACACTAAATCATAAAATTCTCCCTCATTCAAATTTTTAAGCAAAGACCCAAAGACCCTGTAATGTTCAGACATGGATTGGACTAGATAGCTTCTGAGGACTCTCTCCATTCTTAACTGTCTGTAATTCTATATGGCTCTGTATAGATCTGTAACATTTTCTAGTTGGTTTCCTCCCCTTCCTAAGTGTTGCAAAAAGAAAAGAGCATTAAAACCTTGAAAATAAAAACCTCTTTTCATTTTTCATCCCTGAGTAGTACTAGTGATATATGAGAAATCTGCCAGAGATATTAAGGGTAAAAAGGAAGAATATCCCTACTACAATAATGAAAATGATTAGCATAGTTTCTCTACTCTGTATCAACTTATTTTAGATTCTTTCTTCTTTCTAAGTCACACTTTCTCTAAAAGGTCCAAGATCAATGAATAATTCCACTGTTTTTTCTTCCCTCATGCCAGAAAAAGGGTGAGATAAGCTTCAATTCCTGCAACCCCCACTCCCCCAGGAATTACTTTTCTTTTCCTTTAAAGGACCATCTCTCATTAAGTTAGGGAGTCCAGTAGACAGAGTACTAGAAAGAAAGTACATAGAAAGACATAAGTTCTGGGCTCAACACTGTGATCCTGGGCAAGTCACTGTAACCTCTGTCTGTGTTTCCTCATCTATAAAATGGGATAATAATAACTTACCTCCCAGAATTGTTGTGAGGATTAAATGAGATAATGTATATATAAAGTACTTTGAAAACTAAAGCATGCTATAAATGTTAGTTATCATTACCATCATTATCATTATCATAATATCAAGTGCTTTTTTCTTTCTAGCTAATTTAACACATGGAATTTTATCATATCCATGTTCAATACCTCTGACTATAGTTGGAGTAGATATACTTCCAAATTCCCAATGATGTTTAGGAAAGAATATATTTATTATTATTATTACTTTATATATGAGACAACACGAAAAGATAAGTTTAAAAATTTTCTGAGCAATGGCAACATTTTGGAATAGCATACAACCTCCCAAGTTGATAGGAAAATATTAATTGAGATGTTTTAGTATGATTGTTAAAGAATGAATCAAATTATTTTACAATATTATGACCTAATCTATCTACTTGTCTTTTCTCTTAAACCTAATCTATCCAATTGTCTTTACCCTTACAGAATTTAGACTGGCAAAATCATGCCCCATTTACCCTCCTTTCACTCTACCTGCCAATTATGGCAATAGGCAATCACTTGTTGCCACACATTTAAACCCAAATATGTACTTAGGATTCTGTTAGTGTAGAACAATGATATATTTTGGATGTGTTTTGCTTTCAGTCTTCAGACCCACTAGTAATCTGATTCAGTGGTTTTATATATATATATATATATATATATCATTCATTCCCATTTTCTTCGAATGCACTATTAGATTTAATTTTAAAAGCGAGGTCAAACTTAAATAGAAATGAATCACTGCTTGTAAACATATTAACTTAGAAAATCATAAATTAATATATTCATGCTGTATTGTATTTTTACTTATTTTGTTAAACATTTCCTAGTTACATTTTCATCTGGATCAGAGAGCACTCAGCATACTGTTTTCTGAATGTGGCCCTTGGTGAGTTTGATACATCTACCTTATAACATGCTTGCCAATATGAGTAATGACTTTCTGGACAAACTGACCACACCAATTTTTACTTATTATTATCAAGTTGTTTGGCAGTCATTGGTTATACACAATATAGGAAAATTTAAGAGACTCTGGAAACAACTAGACTACTGAAAGAGTTGGGAAGGGCATGGCCAGCATCACAATGTATATTCCAATGGGGTAGTTAGCAAGAATGAAACTTATATAGGATGACACTAAATGTACAATTTCAATACTCACACATCTGCTTCAATGAGCTCTGGTTGACTTCTTGTTAGCAAAAGTGTCAGCTCCATGAGACCTGTCATTGAAGCCTCCCGGACCCTGTTGAAACAATGGCACAAATATACTAACCCCCTCAAAAAAATTCAAAAGAGTAAATTCAATAAGATTAATTATATTGATTTTAATAATTCTACTACACCTACACTAAGATACACTACAAAGTAAAGAACCCTAAAGAGTTTCATTTGTTTGGTCTATGTCTTTGGGCATGAGTATAGGTAAAAATGAAGCATATAAATTCTGAAAGTCATTTGGATTTGGAGAAGCAAATCTCAATAATGACTACTCTGTTTTTAAAGCACTTTTATTAGTGTTTCAATACTACTCTCTCAACTGGCCAGAAATCCTGCCAGGGTCCTTTTAGTTAGAGTTATAGTTAAATTGCAGTGGACTGTAATACAAAAGGTATCAGAGGAATAAAAGGACCACAGGAATTAAAACTATATATAGAAGTAATCTTAAATAACTTAGTCCAATACTCTCATTTTATTTATGAATCAGTAGCTTTAAAAGTTTGAGAATTATTGATCTAATACCTTTTCAAACTAAATATAATGATAAAAGTGTATATTTAAATTTAGGTAATGGCTTACTTTTCTGGAAGATTAGTTATTACTGCACAATGTGCTTTTATGTGCATTCATCTCATTTGATCCTCACAAAAACCTGGAAAGGTAAGTAGTATATTATCTCTCTATATTTTCTTTTTGTTTCATCAACTTAGATATTATCATTTATTAATATAAGTTTTTATGATATCTTTTGCTTCTATATCACAATAGTTTCCAAATATCCCTTTCTACCTCCCAGGCCTCCTTGAAAAAAAGGAAGAGTTAAGCAAAAAACAACTGACACAAGTGGTCATATCTGACAATATAAATAATATTCTGCATATAATCTCCCACACATATAAGTAAATACATATATAAATAATAATTTAATTTAATCAAAGGATAATTTCATTTTCAAGCAGTCCTGATGAAAAGACCAGAACTTAATGGAAAATGTGATTTTGAAGTGTAAGACTCAAAAGAAGCAGAAAAAGTTAAATATAAAAGAGAAATCATAAGTGGCTCAATAAGGTTAAAATGTTTACCTTTCTATATGGGAAAATAATATATGTATCTTCTAAGAACTTAGTAATTATTATGGTAGTTTTCACATATGGTAAGATTTCACATAGAAAGAGGGTACAAGAAAAGTCCAATTATGTTGTGATGATGGAAAAAAGGGGAAGGTGAGAGAAAGAAGGATGTTCTGGGAGAAGGGGAAAAGGAGAGGAATAATGGAGGAAATTACTTCACATAAAAGAGATGCACAAAGAAGAGCTTTTATAGTGAAGGAAAAAATGGTGGGGAGGTGTACAGGTGACACATCAACCTCACTCATGTCTAAAGTGTTTCAAAGATGGAAAATATGTACATTCAATTAATAATAAGATTTTTTCAGTTGTTTCAGTTATATCTAACTATTCATGATTCTTTTGGGTTTTCTTTGCAAAGACAGAAGAATGGTTTGCTATTTCCTTCTCCAGCTTAATTAACAGAAGAGGAACTGAGGAAAACAGGATTAATTGAACTGTATAGGATCACATAGCTAGTGTCTCAAGCCAGATTTAAACTTAGGAAGATGAGTCTTTCTGATTTCAGGCCCAGCATTCTATCCACCATGTCAACCAGCTACCTGAAATTGATTTTACTCAACAGGAAAGGAGATAAAAGAAGGATAAAAGATGATAAAAGAAAGGAGGGAGATAAAAAGAAGACCAGATCAAAAGGCAGAGATCAGAAGCAAAACAGACTTTAAAAGTGGAACAAAAAAAAATGAGAAGGATAAAGAGAAAGAAAAAAAAAACAGGACTGAAAAATGTTCAGTTGGCGATGAGGTGAACGGGATGAACTCACCCATTAAACAGAAGTGGAGATCAAAATGGATTAGAAATTAGAATCCAACACTATGTTGTTTAGAAGAAAAGCAATTAAAAGAGAGAGAGAGACACACACACAGATTTAAAATAAAGGACTGGAGCAGAATCTAATATATATCAACTGAAGTTTAAAAAAAAGGCAAGGGTAACAATCATGATCTCAGACAAAGCAAAAGGAAAAATAGATCTAATTAAAAGGAGTAATTATAACTTGCTAAAGGGAACCACAGAAAATGAAATAATATCAATATTTAACGTATATGTGCCACGAGAAGATTAAATTGATTCTGTGTTATATAACAAACAAATGGCATTGCATCCAATTCTTAAGTGAAAAGTTAAATGAATTAAAGGAGAAAATAAACAGTAAAACTATATTAGTGGGAGAACTCAACTTTCCTCTTTCAGATCTAGATAACAAAAATATATAAAGAAGTAAAAAAGATAAATAGAATCTTATAAAAGTTAACTATGATAGACACCTGGAAAAATTTGAACAGTTATATGAAGGAATACCTTTTTCTCAGCTACGCATGGCACCTTCACAAAAACTGACTGTGAGTTAACAACATTAATTAAGGCAGTTAATTAAGGCAACATACTAAAATTTGTGGGTGGGACACAGTCAAAGTAGTTCTCTAGGGAAAATTTATATCTCTAAATGCACATATCAATAAAAGAGAAAAAGAACTGTTCAATGAATTGCGTATGTAATTTTAAAAATTAGGAGTAGAACAAGTGATAAAATCCTCAATTAAACTCCAAAGTAGAAATATCAAAAAAACAAAGGAAAGATTAATTAAATTGATAGTTTTAGCAAAACTAAGAGCTAGTTTTCAAAAAGATAGTAAAATAAATAAACCATTCATTAATGAGTAAAAAAGAAGAAAACTAAATTACTAGCATCAAAAATGGAAAGGGTGAGTTTACCTTCAATAAAAAGGAAATTAAAGCAATTATTAGGAGCTATTTTGCCCAACTACATGCCAGCATACTAGGCAACCTAAGGCAAATGGATGAATATTTTCAAAAATATAAAGTGCCCAGACTAACAGAATCTTATCTTAGAAAAAGAAATTGAATAGGTCATCAGTAAGCTGTATAAGAAAAAAATCCCCACAACCAGATGGATTCACATGTGAATTCTACAAAACATTTAAGGAACAATTAATCCCAGCACTACATAAACTATTTTAAAAATTCAATAATACAAATATGGTTTTGATACCTAAACCAGGGAGACCAAAAGCAAATTATGTGCCAGTTTTCTTAACGAATATCAATGTAAAAATTTTAAATGAAATACTAGCAAAAGGAGATTAAAGCAAAGACTATACACTATGACCAAGTGATATTTATTCCAAGACTGCAGGACTGGTTCAATAATAAGAAAACTATTGGAAAAACTCACCATGTCAGTATCAATAACAACAAAAACCAAATGATTATATCAGTAGATGAAAAAGCTTTTGATGAAATGCAAAACTCATTCCTATTAAAAACACTAGAAAGAATAGAAATAAATGGAGCCTTTCTTAAAATAAGTGGCATCTATTTAAAATCAAGAGTTGTAATGAGAAAGCCTAGAAAGCCTTCCCAAGAAGATCAGGAGTGAAGGGAAGATGCCTAATATCATCACTATTATTCATTATTGTAATGCTAACTAAAGCAATAAGAAGAGGAAATAATACTTAAGGAATAAAAATAGGCAATGTAGAAACAAAACTATCATTCTCTGCAAAAAATGATACTTCTAGAAATAAAGAACTGTAAAAGTGAAATTTGGGAGATGCCATCTAAAAGTATATATATTTTCTATGGACACGGGGAAATTATCAAACTACATTTCCCGTGGTCCAACGGGTTTCCAGTTCCGGTTCTTTGGGCATGGGGACGCCTACGTCTCCACACAGAAAAGAGTTTAAATCTCCTGGGTTAGGAGGGCATGGCCTCTTGGCCAGCAGACTGAGGAAGAGGTAATAATGACTGGGGCGGCAATTTTGAATTCTTACAAGCGCGTGGTCTAATGACTTTATCTATCAGCATGGCTTTAATTAAATTACTAATATATATATTTATCTCAGCCTTTATTATTTTTCATATTTATAGAACCCTATTTTTGTCGTTCAGTTGTTTCAGTTCTGTCTGAATTTCATCACCACATCTGAGGGTTTTCCTGTCAAAGACACTGGAGTGGTTTACTATGTCCTTCACCAGCTCATTTTACAGATGAGGAAACTGAGGCAAACTGGGTTAAGTGACTTAGCCAGGCTC
Organism: Gracilinanus agilis; assembly: GCF_016433145.1. Lineage (NCBI taxonomy): Eukaryota > Metazoa > Chordata > Mammalia > Didelphimorphia > Didelphidae > Gracilinanus > Gracilinanus agilis. The sequence continues at coordinate 243,804,723 of NC_058133.1, forward strand.
ATATATCTGGTCTGAGGCCAGCTACAAACTTAAGAAGATTGAGTTTCTTTAGCCCAGCAGTCTATTCACTGTGCCACCTTAGCTGCCCTAGAGACCACTATAGAATCAACTAAAAAAAACTGAAACAACTTCAGCAAAGATGCAAGATATAAAAGAAACCCACATAAATCATAATAATTTCTATATATTATCAATGAAACCCAGCAAAAAGGGATAAAGAACTTCCACTTAAAATAACAGTTGACAATATAAAATACTTGGAAGTCTACCTACTAAGACATACACAGGGATGAACACAATTACAAAATCTTTTTCACACAAATAAAGAAGGATCTAAACAACTAGGGAAGTACTAATTGTTCAAAGGTAAGCCAAGCCAATATAAAGATGGCAATTTTACTTAAGTTAATTTACTAATCAGAGCCATTCCAGTAAAATTACCAAAGAATTATTTTATAGAGCTAAAGAAAATAGTAACACAATTCATCTGGAAGGATATTGGGGGAATTAATGAAAAAAAAAAAAAAGAAGACAGACTACCAATTACAGATTTCAAACTATATTACAAAGTAGTAATCATCAGAACAATCTGGTAATGGCTAATGAATAGTGGTGTGTCAATGGAATAGATTAGATACAAAATATAGGCCAGAAAATGAATGTAATAAACCAGTGTTTGATAAATTCAAATATCTAGGCTTTGGGGACAAGAACTCACTATTTGACAAAAACTGTTGGGAAAATTAGAAAGCGGTGTGGCAAAAATTAGGCATAAACCAACATTAGAATGGGTACATTTGTGACTTAGACATAAAAGGGAATCATAAATAAATTAGGAGAGTATGGAAAAAGTGTACCTGTGAGATCTATGGAAGACTTTATGATCAAATAAGAGATAATTTTTGACCACATGAAATTAATTTTTTTTTCAGAAACAAAACTAATGCAGCCAAAATTAGAAGGAAAACTGAAAAAAAAATCCTTATAGCAAGTTTCTCTGATAAAGGTCTCATTTCTCAAATATATGAGGAACTGATCCAAATTTATAAAAATACAAGCCATTTCCCAGTTAATAAATGGGTAAAGATATGAAAGGCAATTATCAGAAGAAGAAATCAAATCTATCAATGGTCATATAAAAAGATGTTCTAAATCACAATTTATTAGAAAAATACATTATCAAAGCAACTCTGAAATACCCCACCTATCATGACAGAAAAGGTAAACGACAACTGTTGGAGAGAATGTAGAAAAACTGGGACAAGAATACATTATTGGTGGAGTTGCAATCTAGTAATAATCTAATCTAACCATTCTGGAGAATAGTTTGGACCTCCTCCATAATATAAGACTGTACATACCCTCTGACCCAGCAATAATACTACTAGGTCTATCCCAGAGGTCAAAGTCCAGGGAAATGGATCTATTTGTACAAAAATATTTATAGCAGCTCTTTTTGTGGTGACAAAGAACTGGAAATTGAAGGGAGTGTGTCCATCAATTTGGGAATGGATGAACAAGTTGTGGTGTTTATTTGTGCTCTAAAAAGTGATAAGAAGAATGATTTCAAAAAAACCTGGAAAAACTTATATGAACTCATGCAAAGAGAAGTGAGCAGAACCAAGAGAATATCATATATAGTTAACAGTAATATTTTAAGGATGATCAACTATTAAAGACTTAGCTACTCTCATCAAGACAATAATCTAAGACAATTCCAAAGGATCCATGATCAAAAATGCTAATTACCTCCACAGAGAGTTGATGAATTCTGAATGTATACTGAAATATACTTTGTATGGTGTATGGTTGAATTAGTTAACCAAGGGGGCCAATAGGGGGAAGAGAGGAGAGAATGGAGAATGCAGAGATGTCCTAGGAGAGAACTGAGGAGTGGAAGGACTGGAGATAATGTGTGGATGAAGAATAGAGTTTAGAAAAGAAAGGAGAGGAGGAAAGTTAATAGATTATGGTCAGACAAGGGGATATCATAATTCTTGAGCATGGAGGTGGCATATCTCTGTGTGACCACAAGATCAAAGGTTTAACTACCTTTGCTGTGTGTCTAAGGTAGAGAGGAAATGGTTAGGGTGTTTAAGAGAGAAGTCCCCTGGGAGGAGTTGGGGAGGAGAAAAAAATTGTAAGCCAGGTAATAAATTTGTTGAGAAAGAAAGGTCACCAAGAAGTGGTAGACAATAGCAACCAGGACTTTGATTAGGTGGCAAATGTGAGTAGTATGAATCTCAAGTTACCGAGTGATGAAAGTAGGGGGAGATTGTAGAAATGGCAATAGGGAGGAGAAGTATTATTCTCTAGCACAGATCAGTGAGCCAAGGGGAATGAGTGAAGGTGTAGTCAGTCCAGGAAATGGTGACTAGGGAGGCTGTCTTGTCAGGTTTCAGTGATTGCTAGAGGATGGAAAGAATGAGAAAGAAACAGACTTAGGAGGAAGGGAAGTATGTAGTCTATGGAAGTTATTCCAGAAGGCCATTCAAGAGTAAATAATGACAGGATGGAATGGCTTTTGGGGGGGGCGGGGGTATGAGTGG
>NC_058133.1:243817236-243888413 GCF_016433145.1 Gracilinanus agilis
TGACCTTATCTACCCTGAAGACCTTCCCCTTCTCCCTTTGATCTCTTCCCCTCAGGAATTCACCTTATCTACCTTAGGACATACCCCTTATCTACAAGATTTCCTAACCTAAGGACATTCCTCTACTCTGTTCCATTCTGACTACTACTCCATAAAAACTCTAGCCCCCCAGGCACAGCTCAGGGTCACTCACCAACTTTAGGTGGGAGACCCTAGTTCCAGCTAGACAATAAAGTCCCTTTGCATATTGCATTGTTGGTTCAAGACTCATTTATTGGGATACTTCTCCGGGCATAACAATGGAAAAATATAAGCAGCAGCATGCTGGAGTAGAAAGAGCAATGGACTTGTAGTCTGAAGAACTGAGTTCAAATTAACTTATGGCTACTTCTTGTTTAATCATGAGAGTTACTCCTCTACCCCTAGGCCTTCCATTCCTCACTAGTAAATGAGGAAGTTGAACTAGATTATGGCTAAGGTCTCAATCAGCACTAAATACAACAGATGCATGAGCAAATTTATCTAACTAATGGTTTCCTACCTGGTGTAAAAATCCTACAGGGTTCTTCCTTCCTAGCTAAGTATGAGAGGTAAACAACATCAAGAGTCTATGTAGGCGGCAGCTGGGTAGCTCAGTGGATTGAGAGTCAGGCCTAGAGATGGGAGGTCCTAGGTTCAAATCTGGCCTCAGACACTTCCTAGCTGTGTGACCCTGGGCAAGTCACTTAACCCCCATTGCCTAGTCCTTACCATTCTTCTGCCTTAGAACCAATACACGGTATTAATTCTAAGACAGAAGATAAGGGTTTAAAAAAAAAGTCTATGTAACATCAATCAGTCAGTCAATAAGTACCACATAGCAATATATCGATTATGCTAATTGAAGGGGATACAAGAAGGGGAAAGCAGACACTTTGTCCTCAAAGGGCTAACAATCTAATGGAAGAGACAACTTGCAACTTGTACCTATAAGATATTTTTTACAGTGTAAGTAGAAGGTAATATAAATGTGAGGGCATTTAAGGGCAGTGCAAATGGGCTGGGGAGGAGAAAGGGGGAAAGGGGAAAAGGCTTCCTATCAAAGGTGGAATTTCTATTGAGTCTTGAAGGAAATCAGAGAAGTAAGGAAGAAGAAAATTCCAAGCATGCAAAGCAGTCAATGAAAAGGCAGAATCAAGTGTTAAAGTGTCCTATGCAAGAACAGTAAGAAGGTCAGTGTTGCTACATTATAGAATATAAAAAAGGGAGTAAAGTTAGTAACTCAAGATAAGACAAACAAACTGACCTCTATTGTGAGGATTTCTACGTTTCAAGATCCTCAAAAACATCTCTGGATTCTGATTCATGAACTCACTAGCAGTTGAGCTCCAGAAATACATAAAATACATACATTCATACATATATATATGTGTGTGTGTGTGTGTGCGCGCACACACACACACACACACACACACACTCTGGATTTTTCACTAGGAAACCATAATCAAAGAAGAAATTATAGCACAATAGTTTTGAAGAAATAAGGGAACCCAAGGCAGGCTCAAATTCTCTCTTAAGAAAATAAAAGTGGCTTATGTAAACGAGCAGGTTGTGACTTCCTAACCTTAGGACTAAATACACTGTCTACATGGCTGAGGAAGGAAAAGGAAAAGGAAACTTGTAAAGGTATAGGAATTACATATGGTTGGCTGAGGACTTCTAGCTTTCTTTTGTCGTGAATCAAGTCATTTTTCTTCTAATTTAAAGATATAAGGTATAAAATAAAGTTCTTTCTTCCAGGGGGATTTAAGTTGTCTTATAGAAATAATTTTCAAGACTTACTAAAACCTATTTGCTCAGTCTTCCCTTTTTAAACTAATTACCTTTTTCCTTCCCCATCAGCTCCTAGGGTGGGGTAGTGAGAAGGAATCAAGAAATAAACTTTTCATACCTCTAAGTCCAGTGATGGGCAAAATTTTTAAAGAGGGGGTCAAAGGAAAGGAAATGCTCATCTGTCAGTCTGTTTCTAAGGCAACTCTTTCAAAGTTTCATTGTGTTGTATCCTACTCATTGTATTCTTCAGATTAGGAATAATGTCCCTGTGGCTGGATAGAACATTTCAGGGGGCTGCATCTGGCCTGCAGGCTGTAGTTTGCCCATCACTGCTCTAGAGAGATATTTATGTTCAAAGCCTGGCTCTCCGACTTACTATCTGGCCTTAGGAAAGTCACAACCTGTCTTGGTCTTGGTCTCCTCTGTTTGCCTCAGTTTCCTCTTCTGTAAAGTGGGGATAATAATAACACCTAACTCACAGGGTTGTTGTGGGGATCAAATGAGATAACTATAAAGCACTTAACACATTAGCATTTTTATATAGATTTAATTATCATATACAATGAGTAATGTATACAATTCAAGCCAACATTTCATCACTTTTCCCACACCAAAACCAACTGCTGCCCAATTGCCACCAACAAACAGCTAAGAACAAGAGCTCTGAAAAGAGCAACATCACCCAGATCACTAGTTCTGTTTCCAGCATTGTCCTCAAAGCCAGTGACGGGCAAACTTTTTAAGGAGGGGGCCAAAGGAAAGGAAATGCTCATCTGTCCCTCTGTTTCTAAGGCAATTCTTTTAAAGTTTCATTGTATTGTATCCTACTCTTTGTATTCATCAGATTAGGAATAATGTTGTATGGATAGAACATTTCAGTGGGCCCCATCTGGCCCACAGGCCATAATTTGCCCATCAGTGCTCAAAGCTATTATTCAAAGATGCAGCTTCTGTGAATAAACCAGCTGTTCCCCATAACTGCTCCTGCATTCCTGCTAACTATTAGTGCATATAGGATGCATGTGGCCATAAGATACCGAAGAGTCAGAAAAAATAATTCTGTCCACCAAATTCCTTTGCACTATTGAATGATTTAACATCAGAAAAGATTGTGATTTTGACATTGGAAATTATATTTGATACCTGTGTTACTTTACTACCCTAAAGATCCTGAGTGCTTTATATCTACCTGACTGTTGAAATCTTCTATATGTGCTATCTCCCCCATTAGAATGTGAGTTCCATGAAAGCAGGGACTGTCTCTCTACCTTTCTGTTTGTATCTTCAGCACTTAAGCACACAAAGTGCTTAATAAATGGTTTTTAATTCGTTCATTCATTCAATCACAGATATTACACTTGAATATCATATCTATATGAATTTACAAAAATCACCTCCCTTATCCTATCTATAAAAAGGGGAAATGAATAACATATTTTAAAACCCAATGGAATTGCGCATTGGCTATGGGAGGAGGGTGGAAGGAGGGGAAGGAAAGAATATGAATCATGTAACCATGGAAAATTTTTCATAATCAATAAAATAAAAGTAAATTAAAAAATAAAAAGGGGAAATTATACTAGATGACCTCCAAAGTTCTTTCTAGCTTAACTGCATTCATTCCACATTTGATTAAACACATGTGTACACAAGTAGCCTTTTATAAAAAAGTTATTGGCAAGATAGATATTTAAAAGTCTAATTTTTATTCCTTTAAAAATATTGGTGGCAAAATCTGGACTAATCATTCTGTAAGAATGTTATGAAGTCAATCCCTTTCTAGTTGCACCCTTTGATAGACATTCAAGAATATATAGATGTAGAACTACTATACCATACTCTTGGTTATTCAAGAACAAAATTGACTTATTCAAGCTTCTAAGTATAAACTCAAAAATTAAAGCTATGATTCAACTCAATCAGCAGGGAGAATGCCTATATTATTGGCCCATTTAGTTCAACTCCCTAGAGTTACATGAAAGAACAATAACATGATGTCTCATTTGCATTGAGAAAGTGAAGTTTCTGGACAACTGAAAGCTTTTTCTAAAAAAGACTAAAGATATCTAAAAAGACTAAAACTTGGAATACTATTGTGCTATAAGGAACAATAAACTGCTTGATTTCCATACAAACTGGATAAACCTCCACGAACTGATGTGGAGTGAAATGAACAGAACCAGGAGAACATTGAACACAGAGACTGAAACACTGTGGGACAGATCATATATAATCGACTTTGCTACTGATAACAATGTAATGATAACAATCCTGAGGGACTTATGAGAAAGAATGCTATCAAGAGAAAGAACTGTGAGAGTAGAAACACAGAAGGAAAACATATGATTTATCACTTGTTTATATAGGTATAGGATTTGGGGTTTTGGTTTTTAAAAGATTACTCTATTACAAAACTGAAAAATATGGAAATAAATATTGAGTGATGATACATGTGTAACCCAGTGGAATTACTTGTTGACTCTGGAAGCGGGGAGGGAAAAGAGGAGGAAAAAAACATAAAGCATGTAACCATGGAAAAATACTCCCCCCCCCAAAACAAACAAAAAAATAAATAAATGAGAAGACTAAAACTCTGAAAATTTTAAATATTTTAAAAGGAAAATGTCTCTTAAAATATCACAAATAACCTCTGCTCTCTTACAAGGAACATTCAAGATAACTTAGTATGTTTCTTGATGGCTCAATATTATTATGAATATCAATTATTCATTCTTCTTTCAAATATTTATTGGTTGGATACTATGTTCATAAATCCCATGACTTATTCCTTTCTCCATCTTAGCTAGCCAGAGGAATGGTCATACACTAGATCTAATCATTACTCACAAATGTTCCACTTATGTAATTACAATCTCTGATGTTCTTTTTATTTCTCCCAATATATTCCCTCTTTCATTCTCCAGAGAAGCTATTCCAAACCTTTTCTTCTCTCCTCAAGTCTCCAAGCACTTCTCACAAGTTCACCCCTCTCCTTAGCTGAGAACCTTGCCTTTAACTTGACTGGGAAAATTATGGCCCTTCCATTTGAGCTCCCTCTCCCCATCTCTTCATCTCAAAACCTCTTGATATAATCTCTCAGTTCCTTCTCCATTCTCCCCAATTTCTGGCCAAGAGGGGACATTTCTCCTAGTCAAGGTCAACCCTTTTACATGTGTACTTGTTCCCATCCCTTCCTGTTTAATCCAACTGACTATATATTCAATTGTCTTCACTCTGATTAACATGTAAGGTCCTTGCCAGTAGGGACTTTTCCATTCTTTATACTTGTGTTCCAATAACTAGCACACTGCCTGACACAGAAGAGACACTTAAATAATACTTCTTAATTGACAGGCACAAATGAGACAAACCCCTAAAATTAAAAACTATATACATAGTTACTGACTACACTATGGGTATTATAGTGAACATTGGGAATACAAAGATATATAAAATTAGGTCACCTCTTCCAAGGAGCTTATTATATTTTAGTACAACAATGCTCTTGTCAACCACTGAAATGCACAGGGGTCTAGTGACTAAATTAGAAGTAAAACGTATACATTTTATGACAGTGATTTGCCAATTAGGGCTTGCTACTATCACTTATTTCTGGGTTTATTTGTGGCTACATAACATCAAAGTTTTCAAATGTAAGAGTAAAAATAAGCACTAACACAAATTCAGTCATGAAAGAGCCATGTAATTTCTCTTCATTTCTTACCTAGCTATAATCTTTGATCTGGACTCCAACACAGCCATGTTGGAACCTCAATATCAAGAAACTCATCTTGTATGTGATCTTGCATCAGCTTTGTTAGTTACATCTTATCAGTTTCCTTAGTACCCTTTGCTCCTTTGATTATAGGGCAAATCAAAGTACTCCTTCCAAAGCCACCATTTAAACAGAGCTTACAGGTCAACTGGAAGCTACAATAAGCTACATTTCCTTAGAATGAAGTCTATCATGATCCTCCCATTTATCCAGTATCTTCTTTATCCCCCCTTCCTGTTTTTACTTTTAAGCCCTGTCTTTCCCCATTGGATTGTGAGCTCCTTAAAGGAAGGAACTTTCTTTTTGTATTTGAATCCTCACTATTTATTAGCACAATGGCTGGCACACTGTAGGCATTTAATAAATTTAGTGAGTAACCATATAAATATTAATTATTTATATAAGTCCACTAATTTCTTTAAGTTCTAATTTATATGGTAATAAAGTTATATTTCTTTCAATCTAATAAAAAGCTAGAATTTTCCGCTTTGTTCTTTCTGAATTTGTTTTTTGCTTCCCCCTACCCCCATATTTTAAGCAAAGTTATGGAACACATAATTAATTCTTTCATTTAAGACATTAAGGGATACTGAATACCAATTAAAGGGAGAAAACAAATATAAAATGTATTTTTAAAGTCATCGACCTATGAATGAAAAATCACCAAAAGGGAAAAAAAAAGATCCAAAAACTTATGGAAGAAAATAATATATTAAGAATTAGAATTATATATGGGGAAGCTAGCAGTATCCTAAGACAATAGGAACTAATAAAGCAAAATCAGAAGAATGAAATAATAGAAGAGAATATTAAACATCTTATCAAAAGATTGGCCTGGAAAATAGATCAAGGAGAGAATAATTGGGACTCCTGGAAAGTTATGATTAAAAAAGAATTTATATACCAGAATCCAAGAAATCATTAAGGAAAACTGGCAGAAATTCTAGAAATAGAGGACAAGATAGAAATGAGAAGAATTCACCAATCACCACCTCAAAGAGAACCAAAGATTAAAATGCACAGGCACATCATTGCTAAGCCATGTTAAGAAAAATTACTATCAACAACAAAAACCTCACCAATTTAAATACTGTTCAAATAACACAAGACTTAACAACTGCAACATAAAAAAAAAAAAAAAAAAAAAAAAAAGAACACGGAACACAGCATTTCACAGAGCAAAAGAATTGCACTTATAGCCAAGAATTACATCTAGCAAAGATTAGCAAAATTGTAAAAGGGGGAAATGGATATTTAAGCTAAAGGAGTTTCAATTCTTCTTGGAGAAAAATCTAGAACTCAGCAGAAAATCTGACCTATAAGAAATATACAATGGTAATGGAAGAGTAATCATAAGCAACCTAAAAGGCCAAATTAATTGATTCTGGTAAAGGAAAATGTCATCTATGGCCTCTGGGAAGGAAGACATCATTGCCTAAGTATTTTGAAGGGGCATGTACAGATGAAAGACTTGAGGTCAAGAGAATGGAATGGAATGAGCTGAAATGGTAGTGGAATAGACCAGGATGAGGCAGGGTGGAACGGCTATCTCATATAGAGGATAAAGAGTAAAGGAACTGCCACAGACAAGGGGACAAGGGGTGAAGGGATAGTAGTACTAGAACCCAACTTTCATCAGACCTGGGATAAAAAGAGAATAACATACACAATTAGATGGTTAAATTTTTTATTAATGTACAGAGAAATAAAGGGAAGGGGGTTAGATATGAGAGAGGGAGTAGGAATCCCCTTGGGGGACTGAGAGAATAAAAAAAGGAAGGGTAGGTTAAGAGAAAGGGGGACAAGAAAAGAGAAGGAGGGGAAGGATACCTAGAAGGGAGAATATATCAAGAGGCTGGGGGGAGCAGGGGTAAAATGAGGGTATAAGAGAATCAAAAGTAGGAGGGCACATTTGGAGAATAAGGAAAGGATTTGGGGAAGGGTGGAGGTAAAATGGAAGGGATAAGGGAGTGACCTTTGGAAAATTGGGCCAATTTGGAACTAGGAAGGCAAGGGGAAAGAATAAGGAAGGATTTGGAAAAGAGATGTGAATAAGAAATGTACTGGTCAAAGAAAACTGGCCATCTGAGGAAGGATATGACAGAAAGAAAGACAGGGACAAAGTAAGGAAGAACAGAGTAGATGGGAATAGACAATTAATAACTACAACATTGAGTGTAATGGAATGAATTCACATATGGGAAGAAAATGGATAGTAGAAAGGATCAAAAACTAGGTCTTGACAATGTGTTATCTACAAACACATACTGAAAATGAGAAACAAACATAGATTGAAGGTCAGGGGCTGGAGCAGAATATGCCTCAGTTGATCCTGAGAAGGCAGGGGTAGTGGTCATGATCTCTGACAGAGTTGGGGCCAAGATGTCTATAAAAGAAAGGAATGAACAGGGTAGCTATATTATGTTGGGGGGTGGAGGTACTATGGATAATGGAGAATTATCAATACTAGACCTGTATGTACCAAGTAGTACCCAAATTTTTAAAGAAAAAACTAAATGAAATACAGATAGAAATAGATAACATAATAATAATTGCAGTAGGCTCTACTTTCTCCCCCTTCAGAACTAGATAAATCTAACCAAAAAAATAAATAAGAAAGAAGGTAAGGCAATGAATAGAACCTTAGATAAGTTAAATAAAATAGCTATGAGCCCCCATATATCTACATAAGGTTAGCAGCCTGAGCATACACATAATCCAAACATGGTTTCTGATGGGACAACAATGGTATAGAGAGCATAAATATTCTGCAAATGTCTTTCTTCAATACTCATCATACTAGGAAGGTGAGATCCTGTATCCCTGAGGGGATGTGACATTGGAAGAAAAGTTGCACTGGGTACGTACAAGCTGGAAACACTTGTTTTGCAAAATGTCCGGGCAACAGACTGTCTCTGCTGCCTAAGGTTCAAGTTAGCAAAATATAGTCCTGGTAATATGTTAACTGAGAACCAGATGGACTAAAGTGATTAAATTAAATGTTGATAGGAACTTAAGAGAAACAGGCCTAATATTACAATGCTAGAGTAGCTAAGATTTTATTTTTAAGAAAATAAGATGGAAATATACAGTAAGAACTGTAAAGCTATTGACCTAGAGATTCCATTACTTCGGTTAAGCCCTTATTGAGAGGGTAAAAAAGCTGTGTATGTATGAAAATATTCATGGAAGCTTTGTTATGACAAAATAACTAGAAATAACACAAAAGCAATGAGTAGGAGAAATGGGTTAATGGAATGTGATATTTTAATGTAACAGACTGCATTGTTATTAGAAATGACAAATAAAGAAAATAAAGGAAATATATGAAAAGATGAAAGAGAAGAAAAGAAAATAAGAATAATATAAACCATGATTCCATTTTTAAAATATCAGGTACAAAATCAAGAGAAAAAAGCATCTAAGTGAAATAAATTCCAAGGTAACTCAAAAAACAGATTAGCATACATATATAATTCACATATTTTAAATAAATTGTAAACAATGTGGAGTTTATGGTTTTGCACATAACTTTTTATGCATTTGTTTAGTCAAATGTTTTTGTTGGTGGTGTGCTTATTACTAAGTATTATTAAAATAAAATGAAAAATCAACTGACATAACTTATCTAGAGTTTCACTTTAACACACTTCAATGTTAATGAAGTCGTATTTTCATTAAGGAGAAAATGATTTCTAGAATCATAAAGAGAATAGTGCTTATTGAAAAGAGAAAGAAAAAAGGATAAACAAAAAGATGGTTTATAAATAAAGATATTATTTGGGGAGAGTGATCTTTTAAGATAAATAGGATATCATGAACTCAAATTATGAATGTCACAATATAAAAATTATTTTCTTCATAAAAAATCTTTGACGGGGGCAGCTGGGTAGCTCAGTGGATTGAGAGCCAGGCCTAGAGACCTGGTCCTGGGTTCAAATCTGGCCTCAGACACTTCCCAACTGTGTGACCCTGGGCAAGTCACTTGACCCCTATTTCCTAGCCCTTACCACTCTTCCGCCTTAGAGCCAATACACAGTATTGACTCCAAGATAGAAGGTAAGAGTTAAAAAAAAATCTTTGAGGTAGTTAGTCCAAAATATAATCACCTGCAATTCATAAATCAAAGAATCAAAGTCAGATGGGATCTCTGAGACTAAATGGTCCTACTTCCTTATTTTTCACAATGAGTGAAAGTACCAAAGTAAAGTAATTTGGTTAGAGACCTAGTAATTATCTGAAGCAGAAGTTCAACCCAGGCCTTCCTAATTTCAGATCCAAACCTATATTCCTTAACCTCTAAAATTAAAAGCAAGGAATAACTAAGGCACAGAGAAATTAAAGGGTTTGGTCTAACTACAGTAGGTCAGAGCTAGAACTTAAACTTAGGTCTACTAACTCTAAATCCATACTTTTTTCACTGTCTCTCACAGACAGCAAATAGCAAAATATGAACTTAACATCTAAGGCTGTCAAAGCTATGTATTTTAAATATTGCTTCCAGTGAAGCAATTAAGCAACAATCACAATATCTATGTGTAGTTATTTTTTTAAACCTACAACTCTGTCCTAATAACAACTCTTAAGACAGAAGGGTAAGGCCTGGGCAAACAGGGTTGAGTGATAACTCAAGTAAGTAAGTTAAGTAAGGTCACATAGCTAGGAAGTGTCTGAGGTCAGACTTGAATCCAGGTCCTCCCAACTCCAGGCCCTATCCACTGTGCTACCTAGCTGCCCCATGCAATCATTTCTTTTTTTCTTTTCTTTTTGTTTTTGAAACCTTTACCTTCTATCTTAGAATCAATATTGTGTATTGGTTCCAAAGGAGAAGAGTGGTAAGGGCTAGGCAATGAGGGGTTAAATGACACCCAGGGTCACACAGCTAGGAAGTATCTGAGGCCAGACCATGTAATCAGATTAGGCCATGGATTTTTTTTAGGGCAATTCATTCCCTAAACTGTAATGATAGTGGCAGATTACCTAATTTTTGAAAGAAGCCTCTCCAATTTCTAGCATATGAGGAATTGGTTTCTACTATATCTCCCCACAATGATGGAAGCAGCATGGACACTCCCTATTCTAAATAAAGGGGTGGTAATGGATTGCTGTGAGGAACCTGTAGTGAATGTTTACATCCCTAAATTGGTACAATTTTATCATTTGGTTGTATCATATCTAGACTTTCTCTTAATTGAGATTAACCCAAAAGGACTTCATCCAAAGTTCCTGAATACTTCCTAACAATATACGTAATTTCTTAAAAAGATCACCATTAAAAAAAAGTCAACAATCAAACATTATGTCTTACCATGCTCCAACATCTCCTCTGCTGTCTGTAGTATAATCATTCATGCAATCAAGAAATGTGTCATATATTTGGGAAACATTTTCTTTACATATAACATCATCTTGAGATCCTTCAGCCTTCACTCCTACTGTCTGACAAACCCTGAAAAAGGTATACATGCTTAAATCATGTCTTCTCATCAAAGCTTATATCTTCTTTCCATACTATATATTATGACAGTATAGTAAATTTCCCCAATACAAAATGCTAAAAATTTATCAATATACTCTCCCCCCACTTGATACCATTTCCTAGATAGGCCATTTGGTTCTGTGAAATTAACAGTAGATTTCAGGTCTTGAAGAGCTAAGCTCTTCCTGCTACCTGTGTGTGACCAAACTTTTCCGAGCCTCTACATCCTTACCTGAAAAGAGACCAAATAACAAACACTTATTTAACAGTAAACATTGTTCCAGGCACCATGTCAGAACTAGGGATACAAAAGCCAGATAATCCCTACTCTCATGAAGTTAACATTATCCTGAGTCTCACATTTATAGATAATTCAAGACCTATGCTTTAAGAATATCATTTTGGGGAAAGTGTAGATTTTAAGCTGGAAAAGGGAGGACAGAGATATTGAAAGATCAAGTAAGAGACTACAGAAGAGACACAGGAAAGAGGTGAACAGGCCCTGAACAGGCACAGTGGCTGTGTGATTGTAGAGAATGGAACTGATGAGAGGAAATAGAATCTTAAATAAGACTAACTGGAGAGGAGGTAGGGGTTGTGAAGATGGGATTAACTCTCTTCTGCCCATTTTTAGATCTAATCACCAGAAGTCTATACACCCCACTTATCCTTAAGTGGGGGAGGTCTGTGACCTACGTGTTTGATAGTGGGTGATGAATCAGAATCAATTGACTGCCCCCTGGGCAGTCTTAAGCAAAGTTTTAGCTGTAATTGGTCCATGTAAAGTGGAAGGAAGGCACAGGAAGTGATGAAAGGAACTATCTTTAAAAGTGGCAAGAACTTCCTGTGATGAGGTCTTTTGCCTTCAACTTTACCCTGGAGGAATTCTGGCTGAGGACCTCAGACTGCTTTTCTATTTTCCCTTAGAACTACCACATGGGTAAGTGAAAAAGACTGACTCCTTTCCCTGGCTTGTTCTGTAGGTACTAACCTCTGGAGAGGCCTCTCATCTTGGAGGAGGCATTGTGGCTAAAACCCTTGTTTAATTTATCTCTGGGCCCCCTTTGCTAGGTTCAGACCTGCCTGGTTCAGAGGAAGTTGGAGTAAATATCTACTCTCTCTGATTTTCTTATTTTCACTTTCTCCTTTTGTAAATAAACTACCATAAAAAGTCATTTGGAATTGAGTAATAATTCCTGGAGACCACATAATTTTAGTCCAACCCTTTATTTTTACCCTTCAAATTTTACCCCTTATGTTCTGGCCTATACAGGGTAGATAAGTAAAAGCAAAGTATCAAGAATGACATGCAGGAGGCAAACTTCATGACTTAATGGAAATAAAGAAGTAAGAAGAAGTAGTAGTTTTAAGAGGAAAGATAATGAGTTCTGTTTTGGACAAATTAATTTATACACATTATCTTAGAGGCACTGTGTGAAGAAAATGCTTCTGTAAAACTCCTATTATTATCTCCCAGGGCTTCTAAAGCCACAAATCACTATATAGTGGACAGAATTCCATGAAAACACAAAGAAAAGAATCGACATACATACAGAAAACAGAGATTAACCCAACAATCTTGCATGCAATTAGCTCTAATCAAACCTTTATTGACATTACTAACAAAAATAAAACATAAAATAAGCCATGAACATTTTATCAATGTAGAAATTAGTATTTTAATTAGCCTTTTCACTTGACAAGAGTTCAGACTTAAGGAAAATTTATAAGACTTACTTGGCAATTGCTTTCAAGGCATCTCTTCTTGCTTCAGCAAAGCTCAAGTCCTTAGGAGAAATGCGAGTAACTGCCTTTAAACCTTCTAACACCTGAAAGGCAACATGAAAATTATTAGGTCAGATAAAAACTATCAAAAAAAATTCTATTTCAAAAGCCTAATTTAGTAGTACAAGGCAGTACAATCTAATAGAGAGAGCACTAAATTAGGTTTCAGGAGACCTAGATTCAAGATTCAGTTCCACCACATATTTGTAACCTTATGCAAACCATTAAGCCTCTGTAACACTCTGTTTCTTCATCTATAAAATGGGGATAAAAATAATCCATCTTATTCTAAGGGTTCATAAGATCAAATGAGATGTGTTAATGAGTATCTGACTACCTAAAAATAACATACTTGGCTCCCCAACTCCCATCTCCAGTTCTCTAATCCCTATTCACCTCATTCCTGACTTTATAGTTAAACAATTCACCTATATATTATTTTCTATTCTGAATCCCTTGCTCCCTAGTCCTATCACTACTCACACTTTGTAAATCTCTACTGCTGAATGGAACTAGAGAAAATCACAAACCTGAACCAATTAGGCCCTTGTTTGTAGCAAGGCAAATCCTTTTACAAGCCTAACTGATTTTTCTATCCTATTTCCCACAAAGACTGTTTCAACATTTCACTTCTCTCCTCAAATCTCATATACTATTCGCTCACCTAATCAGTTCTAGAAAGGGCTTGAATTTATGCTTTAGTGAGAAAATAAGAGGACACTATTGGTGTTATCCCTCTTCTCTCCATAACATCTCAAAACTCCTTGATAAAGCCTGATGAATAGCTTAAACTGAGGAGTTTCAGTAGGGAGGGCAAGGGAAGGAGGCTGTCTACATTGATTGTTCCTACTTTTTCTACTTTCGCTTATTTTTCAACTACTTTCATTCTGGATTCTTTAACTACCATTCAATTAAAACTGCTGTATCTGAAGTTACCAATGATCTCAATAGCAAAATTCGGTGGCTTTATAGTAATCTTCATTCTTCTCAATCTCTCCCAAAGCATCTGATACTGGCATTAAACTTCTCCTCTCAGAAATACTCTCTTCTCTGTATGGTTTTTTGTTTGTGGGGGATTTTTTCTTTATTTGTTTTGCAGAACTGGTCTCTCTTACTTATTCCTATACCTGTGTAATTGTTTCTCAGTTTTCTTTGCTGGTTCATAATCCAAATAATTACCCCTAAATAAAGGTGTTTTCCTGAACCTTCATCTATTCTCTTTCAATCTCTAATCCAAACACTTCATCAGCTCCCAATGTGTTTTAATTATCTCTTTATAAAGATAATTCTTAAATCTATATATCTTACCCTAGTCTCTTTCCTGACCTATAGTCACACATTTCCAATTTCACACAATGTTCCAAAGGCACCTCAAACTGAGAGTTGTCCAAATCTGAGAGCTTAGCTTATAAAACCCCATCATTTTATAGTTGAGGAAAACCAAGGATGAGAGAAGTTAAGTGGTTTGTCCAAGGTTACATACTGCCAATAATTTGAAAAGTTGCAAACCATATCTTTCTATTACTTTCTTCACAGCAAAATGATTTTTCAGAGAATTCTTGCTTCTACTTAGCACACTGAATTCCACTCCAATAATCAGAAGTTCAGTTGGAATTAATTTCCACAGTTTCTTTATTTTGCATGCATATGACAACAGAGCATAAAAAAACCTATTTGCAATTGGTTCTCATATCTCCCCCCAACCCCATTTTCTATCTTTGAGTCCTCTCAATTCTTATGGGCTTCTCTCTCAGATATATACACAAGAACTTTAATTAATTTACCACATCAAACTGAAAGTAGTGCTTGGATTTTTAAAAAAAGTTTGTAATTGAATTCCCACGACCCTAATATATGTGTTCTGGTAAAAAAAAAAAGCTACTTCAAACTTGCTATTTCTCAAAACCCATATACTCTCATTAGTATCAAAACCAGGGCTCACCAACTTAAGTTTGCCTTTCAGAAAAAAACCTGGAAGGGAACCCAAAGCCAGTGAAAACCCACAACGAATCATTTCTTCTGTGTTCCGAAGTTCAGAAATATAATTCTTCATCAGTTCATCTGGAAGAAGAAAGTGGAGAATGCATAACTGCTTCAGGAAATCTATATTCCTCAGGAATTATTTTAAAATATGAACAGTATAACAACACAAGTATGAAAGTAGTTAGAATATTCCAGGCATGGAGGATAGCCAGTGATGAAGATGGGAGTATTGTGAATGAGGAACAGTAAGAAGATCAGTGTTGCTGGGTCACAGAGAATGTGGTATAGAATTAAGTGTAAGAAGACTAAGAAATAGAAAGAAGCCAGGGTGTAGAAGGCTTTAAAAGGCAAACAGGATTTTATATTTGATACTGGAGGTATTAAGAAGCCACTAACTAAGCAAATGTGTTTATAGTGAATGCATGAGAGAGAGCGAGAGAAAGAGAGAGAGAGTGGAAAGAGAGAGAGACACAGACAGACAGAGACAGAGACAGAGACAGATAGACCGAGAGACAGAGAATTGGGGACAGAGGAATAACATGGACAGACTGGCACTTTAAGGAAATCAATTTAACAGCTGAGAGGAGGATGGACTATAATGGGGGAGCTGAGCCAAAGAGAGCAATTAAAGGACTATGTATCTAGAGTCTATTAATGTTAACTCCTTGTGACAGGGATGAAGAAAAATACCTTAATAGTTAAAAATATTATAATTCTGAAAGTTCTCTAAGAAAGGCTGAATGTAAAAGTAAAAACATTTATTTTCTATGCACTTTTAAAAAGTGATAGTTTAATTAATAAACATCAATTTTATAAAAAAAATTATTATCTAGGTATGAGGTGAAGACTGCCAATTCCAATGTAATATCAGTGTGAGTGAAGAGAAAGGGACATATTCAAGAGTTGTAGTGAAAGCAAAAACAATAAGACTTGGAAACATAATGGTTACAAGGAATGAGTGCCATTAAACATTTAAAGTTGTGAGGCTACATGACTGATAGTGTCCTCAAAAATAATAGGAAAGTCTGGAAGAGGAGAAGGTTTTGGGGGAAAGATAACAAGTTGTGATTTAGACATATCAAGGTTTTTTTTTGTTGTTGTTGTTTGTTTGTGTTTTTAACCCTTGTACTTCGGTGTATTGTCTCATAGGTGGAAGAGTGGTAAGGGTGGGCAATGGGGGTCAAGTGACTTGCCCAGGGTCACACAGCTGGGAAGTGGCTGAGACCGGGTTTGAACCTAGGACCTCCTGTCTCTAGGCCTGACTCTCACTCCACTGAGCTACCCAGCTGCCCCATATCAAGTTTGATATTTCTCTGGCACATCTAGTTTTGAGATGTCTAAGAAGCAGATATAGATGCAAGACTAGAAGTTAGGAAAGAGCTAGGGCTGCATAAATATATAATAATAATAATAGATTTTTCTATAGTGGTTTAAGGATTACAAAATGCTTTATAAACAGTAAGAGGAAGGTACTATCATCTCCATTTTACAGATGAGAACACTGAGGAAAGGGGGGGATTAATAACTTGCCAGGATCACATATTTAGTAAGCATACAAAGGCTACAGTCCCATGCTCTTTTCACTATGCCTCCTAGCTGCCTAGATCTGAGAAACACCTATACAGAGATAATTGAATCCACATAAGGTCACCAAGTAGGACAGTATAGAGGGATAAGGAAAGAGATACTACTCTGAATGGATATGATGAACACAGTAATCAAGTCTAAACTAGATTAGGAAGGAAATGGACAGGCTGTCTAGGGGATTTTCACTAGAAAAGACTTTTGATGCATTCACTTTTAACTTTATATCCTCAATATATAGTCTAGTTATTAGGTCACAAGAGCTACTGTTGTGAGGAAGATTAGGAAGTAATTAATTAAGTATTAAGGATGTACCTAGCAGGAAGACTGGAGCATTCCAAGATGGAATGAAGGGGCAGGAAGAAGTGGCTTGTGCTCTGAGAGGGACTCCACTAGGGGTTGGCACAAACTGTTGTTAGCCCTGGGAGATGTCAGAGTAAAGGACACCCTGTTCCCTGATTTCCCTGGGATCCTGTGTGGTGGTGGCATCTAGCAAAGAGGACAAGAACTACAGAGCAGCACCAAGAAAAGGAGAAGTTTGGGTTCTGGTGGACAGCACCTCAAGCACACTCTTTCTTCTTGGATATCTTGGACCACCTAAGCTTTTGGCATCCTGATCATCTGTGGATTACTGTGAGAGCCCCAAAGCCATCCTCAGATCCATTTGCTGTGCTGGTCAGATCTGGCTGGTACCAGGTTTGAGGCCTTCACAGTGACTCCTGCACTGCTCCTTTGGCCCTGCCTACTTAGATCACTAAGATTTGAGTAGAGAAGTCCTCCCCCTTGCCCTGTGGTTTTGCCCTTTAGGTCTTAAGTATAGAAATCCCTTTCCCACCTTTATTTTAGTTGTACATAATTAAAACCATTAAAACTTTTACCTTGCCTGCTTGTTTCTAGACTCTGGCCTAGGGAAAGTTGGGTGACAGTTAAGACCAACTGCCATTCCTGTGTTAATCCAGTGAACTCTGGTCTTCCCAATCTGGTCCAGTCTCTCCTACAACCCAGTGTGTGTACCCACAACTATTTAGATTTATTGTAACATCCCTGGTACCCTCCATTATCTATTTTTCACACTACTGAACAAATGTTACTGGTTGGTAAATTCTTAGATAAATATTTTCATAAGTGACATAGGTTGAACACAGTTTTCAGTTTTGTAAGGTTATAAATACTTTCTGTAGAAATTTCAACTTTTATGGGGAAAAAAAGTCAAGTTATGGATGTGGGTCTCATTCCAAATTTTCCTTTCATCCTTATTTTCAAAGGATCTAAAATTTTTTAGAATATAATGGATTAAAGTGAAGAAGATGGCAGATAAAGTATAAAAGAATCTTTCCAGCCACCCAGAGAGATCAAATAGGAACATTAACTAAGAGTTAACATCCTTTTGAAACATTGCAATGGATGACGACAACAGATTCTAACTTCACTGTGATCTTCAATGCTAGTGACATAAAAAACTGTACATATCTGAAATTCAAATCACAGTGGTAGACAAATGATACCAATAATAGTTGGAGGAAGTATCAGGAAACACACTAGACATATTTGACAAGAAAGAATTAAAGTTAAGTGATAAGGGATTCTGAAATTTGGAATTTATAATATTTTATGAGAGGAACTGGTCAATAGAACAAGGGAGGAACAAAAGCAATGATGTAGTAAGAGATCCAAAAACAGAAGCAGTGTGACTCGAAGATTTCCGAAAAGAAAAAAATGGTTGCCTCAAAAGATGGTGATTTTCCAACAATTCATATCAGATGTAAGCAAAGGTCACATAAATATTAATGTTGTTTTTTTCTCCTTTACTTTTTATTATTTTATTTTTAGAAAAATTTTCCATGGTTACATGATTCATGTTTTTACTTTCCCCTTCACCACCACCCCCCATAGTCGGTGCGCATTTCCACTGGTACATAAATATTAATGTTGAAAAAAGGCATTAAAATATCCAGACCCAGATCCAACTTAATGATCTTTGAGATTTAATCAAGCTCTGACCCTGGAAGAGAAAACTCTCCTCGATACTATAAATTTATATTCAAGAAATTCTTTACTTCATGCTTGGCCAATTATACTTGTTAAAATTATCTCTATAACATATTAAAAGGAAAACAAAGTGTCATAAGAAGAGTTTTAAGAAGAGCATTGTAAGCACTAAAGAAGAGCTTGGTCCAACTCCACTAGACAAGAGCTATAGAAACAAAAAAGTTTTGGGGCTTAAGTTTCATCACTTATAAAATAATAATAAATTCATATAATACAAAAATATAAAATATTTAATAATAATAAAAAAGTAATACTTGTATGAGGTTGTACCTCATTTAAAAACTTCAATAATGATGAAGTTGGAAGGTGAATTACAAAAGCTTCTCAGAGATAATTAAAGCATTTAATATCTAAGAAAGAGTTTTAAGACCTAGGATGAGTTTGATTGCTTGTGACAAAGACAGAAGACAAAGACAGAAAAGACAAGGCACTTGTTTCCTACAGCTCCTGAATAAAACTGCCACAGGAATATGGAAAATATAACCGTATAATTGCCAAAAGTAAAGGTGAGAATCATAACAGAGAGAATCATGTTCTGAACTATATCCCTACCCAATATTATACTAGTAGGTGGGAAATTTCAGAGTCAGTCTAAGGGAGTCAAAGTGCTTCTTCCAGGCAAAGGTTAAGGGTCTCTGCTTTTGAAGAAAGAGCATAGTAGTCATAGTGGGAAGATGAGAGAGTAGGGTATGAGACTACTTCACTCTCCAAACACCTGCATAATCAAAAATAACAGCAGAGGATCAATGCTAAATATAGAAGAAATAAAAAATGTCTGGAGTGAAGCAGAGGAACCAAAGATAATATGGGAGGAAAGTCTCTGAACTCCCTGATTCCTGTCTTACCTGATTGAGGCTTAAAGTACAAATGCCCCAGAACAAATATTCTAGAATCAATGAGCAGCAAGCCCATGGAGCAAGGCAGGCAGCCTCACCTTGCGTGTTTGATAGGAGAGCCTACACCCCAGTGGTAGAGACCGGCAGAGACAAGAGGCAGTGAGTCCTGGGAGCAGTTGTGTGGGCTGGAGCTTCAGTGCTAGCAACACCAGCCCACTCACAGCTTGGGAATTGGCAACTAAGTGGAGAAGAACTTTGAGGTCTAGGAATGCTGACCAGACACTGCTCCATCCTAGGCTGCAACTTCAGGAGAGGAGGGCCCAGGAAATAACAAGCACAAAAAAACCTGAAACTCGATGAATCAACCCTAATATCCAAGAAAAACAGTCCATCTCTAGCATAAAGTTAACAATTAAGTCTACAAGTCACTAATTTTTTTAAATGAGTAAGCAAAGAGAAACTATATCAACTATAGATAGCTACTATAGGGTCAGAGAAGACCAGGGTTCAAATTCAGAGGTTGGTGAAATTAAAACACCAACTTCTAAATCAATAAAGAAAAATGTCAAATGGTCCCAAGACCAAAAAGGGCTTTTGGAAGAGCTTAAAAAAGACTTCAAAAACCAAATGAAAAGTTGAGGGAATATTAGAAAAAAAAATAAGGGCAATGCAATAGAATTGTGAAAGAAAGGTCACTCAATTCAAAAAAGGAATCCAAAAACCCACAGAAGAAAATAACTCATTAAAAATTAGAATTGGACAAAGGGAAATGAAAGACTTCCTAAGGTGACAAGCAGTAACAAAGCAAAATCAAAAGTAAAAAACAAATAGAAGAGAATATGAAGACAGGTCAAAAGGAGAGGGAAAAAAAGCAAACAGCAAAGAAAAACAGAATGGAGAGAAATACACAAGTAATTATAACTTTGAATGTAAATGTGATCAATCCACCAATCAATACAGAAACAGAGAGAATGGATCAAAACTTCAAAACCAAAAATATGCTATTTACAAGAAACACAATTAAAAATGAGAGAGACACACACATAGAGTAAAAATTAAAGGTTGGAGCATAATATACTGCTTTAGCTGAAACAAAGAAAGCTTTGGTAATAATCATGATCTCTGAAAAAGGTAAAGCTAAAATAGAATTACTATATTATGTTAAAAGGCACCATTGATAATGAAGCATTATCATATTAAACCTATGTATACCAAATGTGAGCATCCAAATTTTTAAAGGAAAAGCTAAGTGAGCTAAATGTGGAAATCGATAATAAACAATAAAAGTGGGCAATTTCAATTCCCCCCTCTCAGAATTAGATAAATCTAACCAAAAAAATAAATAAGAAGTCAAGGAGATTAATAGAATTTTAGATAAGTTAAATATGATAGCTATCTAGAGAGAACTGAATGATAACTGAAAGGAATATGTCTTCTTCTCAGTGATACCTGGTACCTTTACAAAAATTGACCATACAATAAGACACAAAAACATTATAGTTAAATGTAGAACAGCAGAAATATTAAATGCATCCTTTTCAGACATAATGCAATAACAAATGTGTATATAATAAGTGATACAAAGTAAAATTAATTGGATACTAAATAGCTTAATCCTAAAGAATGAGTAATAGGATATAAAATAAGCCTACATAAGTCATTAGTATTTTTTATATATCACTAACAGTCCTACAAGAAGCGATAGAGATACCTCATTTAAAATAACCATAGACAGGGGGCAGCTGGGTAGCTCAGTGGATTGAGAGTCAGGCCCAGAGATGGGATGTTCTGGATTTAAATATGGCCTGAGACATTTCCTAGCTGTGTGACCCTGGGCAAGTCACTTAACCCCCACTGTCTAGCTCTTACCACTATTTTGCCTTAGAACCAAGGGTTAAAAACAAACAAACAAATAAATGAATGAATGAATGACTAAATGACCATAGACAGAATAAAACACTTGGAAGTATATCTTCCAAAACAAACCCAAAACTATATCAACATAATTATAAAACTCTTTTTATAATTATGTCAGATCTAAGTAATTAGAGAAATATTAATTGTGCAGGGAACAACAGAGCACATATAATTAAAATAACAATCTACTTATTCAATGTCATTCCAAATACCAGAAATTATCTTATCAGGTTAGAAAAAAAATGACAAAATTCATTTGGAAGTACAAAAGATCAAGAATATCAAAAGAATTAATGAAAAAAATGTAAAGGAAAGAGGTCTAGCAGTACCAGATTTTAAAATTGTGTTAAAAAGCAGTAATTAAAAAAACTATCTGGTATTGGCTAAGAAATACAAAGGCAAATAAGCAGAGTGGAACAGAAATATAATAAACAATAATAAAAGAATATTGGAACCTGGTATTTAAGAAAAATATAGATCCAAATTCTTGGGATAAAAACTTAGTTGGTAAAATATTGCTGAGACAATCGTAAAGTAATTTGGCAGAAACTACATGTAGGCCAACATCTTACACCATTCACTAAGATAAGATCAAAATGGATATATGCTCTAGACATAAAAGGAGATGTCATAAGCGAATTAGAAGAACAGGGACTAAGATGTAGTATATGATTGTAATGGAATTCTATTGTGCTGTAAGAAATGACAAATGGGAAGGAGCTGTAAGAAATGACAAATGGGAAGAAGAAATCTGGAAATAAGAGTGAAATAAAGAAAACCAGGAGAACATTGTACACAGTGACAAGAATACTGTACAATGAACAATTATGAATAACTTATTCTCAACAATACATGCTAATCTCAGCAATACGATGATCCAAAACTAGCCCAAGTTTCACGATAAAAAATTGTCATCTTGGCCTCAGCCACTTCCCAGCTGTGTGACCCTGGGCAAGTCACTTGACCCCCATTGCCCACCCTTACCAATCTTACACCTATGAGACAATACACCGAAGTACAAGGGTTTATTAAAAAAAAAAATTGTCATCTGCTTCCAGAGAAAAAGAACTGATAGAGTCTGGCTAAAGTGATAAAATATCAAAATGACTAATGTTGGAAGGGATGTGGAAAAATGGGAACGCTAATTCACTGTTATAGAACTGCAAACTGATTCAATCATTTTGGAGAGCAATATGGAAATATGCCCATGGTTATAAAAGTGAGTAGAGCCATTAGACCCAAAAATTGTATTAATAAGTTTGTTTCTCAAGAAGATCAAGAAAATAGGAAAAGAACCTATATATTTCAAGATATTTGTAGCAGAACTCTTTGTGGTGGGAAAGAACCGAAACTGAAGGGGTATCCATCAATTGGGGAATAGCTGGACAAACTGTGGTATATGATTTTGATGGACTATTACTGTAAAATAAGAAATGATAAGCAAATTAATTTTTTAAACTTGGAAAGACTTACATGAGATAATGAAAAGTGAAATGAATAGAACCAAGAGAACACTATATATAGCTAAAGAATTAATATTTGAAGAAAAAGTTGTGAATGTTCACCTCCAAAGAATGAAATGAAAAATCAAAACACAAGACACAATCTATATAGACATATCTTTTTGTCAAATGATACCTTCTACGGTGGGGGTGTGGGAGAAGGAAAGAACTGAAATACCTCACAATAAACTCTATTAAATAAATTTAAAAAAATTTTTAAAGAACACATTGGAAAAATAACAGCAACACCAACAGATTCACCTACAAAAAGCAGAAAATGCTTTGAGATAAGCTCTATGAAGGGCCTTGTGACCAAGAGACCAATAAAGTCAAGCAAGATACATCAGCCAAGTAAAAGGCCTGGCCTATTGTGACAGGGACAACACCAATTTACTAAGAAACTTGCTCAGTAAAGGGCAGCAGTGATTGACCAAATCAAGCAAAACATAATTCCGTGTCTTGATCTTCCCATTCAGAAAATATACATATTAAATGTAGATGTTATTCATTTTCTGTGGTGTCTTTAAATATAATGTCGTTTCCTTTTTTTTTTTCCCTAAACTAGTATATAAGTAGCAGCAGAGAAAAAATGGCAGAGTAAAACTTCTCCCATGGAAAAAAATGTGAAAGAAGGTGGCCTACCTGTACCAGGTCTCAAACTGTATTACAAAATGATAATCATCAAAACTATTAGGTATTGGCTAAGAAAAAAGGTAGTGTAACAGGGGAATAGATTAAGTACATAATACATTAGAGTAAATGACCACAGGAATTTAGTGTTTGATAAATCCAAAAATCTAAGTTTTTAGGACAAAGATTCATTATTTCCCAAAAACTGCTGGGAAAACTGGAAACAATATGACAGAAACTGGGCATAGACCAATGTTTCACATCATATACCAAGATATAGTCAAAATGGTTACATAATTTAAATATAAAGGGTAATATTACAAATTAGGAGAAGCTGAATAATTTGCTGGATGAGGGTATTGGGATTAATTAAGCCACAGGGCTAATGAGGAACATTTGGAGTAATTGGGATCTTAGCAGCTAACAACAGGGTAAAGAATAGTGGGTAAGGTTTTCTTAAGGCCAGACAGAATCTTGGGAAGGCTGCCTGTTGGAATTCTGGGTAGCCTGAGTCAGTTAGGTTTTTCCAACTGCCAACAGACTCCTGGAGGTTTTTTCCCTAGGAGGAGGCTGGTGTTTCTGTTCCCTGAAATGCTGAAAAAACTCAGTGTTTCTGGAATAAATGTTTGTGGGGGAAATCAACAAAAAAGAAAGAGAGAGACTGTTTTTCCTCCGTGTGGCTGCTGAGAGGGCCTGTTTTGGCCTAAAGCTTAGTTAGGCCCGGAAGGGCTGGCAGTGGACAGAGAGAGTAAATAACTGAACTGATTTAAAGCTGAAAGAGATCTAAGGAAGCAGTAAACTTACTTATATAACTGATAGAATTAGTAATTAGCATAGCTTATTTAGTATAGACCCCAGGTTTTTAGTGATAATTTTAAGGAAGGTTTTAAGGAGGCTCAAGTTCCTTGAGCAGGAAGCCAGCTTTTGCAGGCTAGTGATGTATGAAAAAGCTAGTGATGTATGAAAAAGCTTAGCCCCCTTTAAAACTAGGGAATCAATCCTAATCCTCAGCTTTCATTACCTTTCTTTACCTTTCCTCAAACCTTTTCCAATATTTATTAAATAGTGTTTTTTTTTTTAATATCTGTCTCCAGCAATTATCCTTGTGTCGGCCCAATAACAGTAACATGGAGCTTCAGGAGCCACAAACTATTACGCAGCTGCCCGATCTATTAAAAGCAGTAAAAGATACTGTTTCTCATTCTCCTCCTCTCCACTTAACATTCCTGTATTAACATTCCTGGTCATTCCTATTTATAACATTCTTGGTGAGCTAAATGGAGACAGAGCCTAAAGAATTAATACTAGTATCCATAACAGATACAGTCAGGACTTTTAAAAAGGCATTTTTTTTTCTTTCACTGTCATCCTAGAGGGTGCTAAAGAGCCAGCTAGCTATAGCCACAGCCTAGAAGCCTGCTTTTACAAGCAGTGGCTTCAGTGAACAATGTGGGTTTACAATACCATATACTTGGGAGCTGCACCCAAATTCTTTTACTTGACTATTCCTTCTTATATTAAGGGAACAGCATTCCCTAACTGCGTGATGGGACTGTTTACCATTATGTTATTGGATTTTTTTTAGCTATATAGCATTAGTAGTGGGTGTAATACTGTTATTATTACTGGTAAAGATGGTACTCTCCTACATCTTCAACCAATTTAAAGAATTGAAACTACAGCAAATAAGATTTAATGAATTAACCCTAAAAGTGAAGTATCTGGAGTCTATAAAACAGAAATATGAGAGAGAGAAAAATGGTAGTGATAAACAAGAGGGCACAACTAAATTAGAGAAAGAAATGGCAGAACTAGAGAAAAGTGTGGGCATTTTTTCCCCTTTAAGAGAGATTCTAATGATGACCCCTGACCATGAATTAGTTGATGTTAAACAGCATAAGGGCTTTACCCAAAGTGACATAGATAGTTTTAAAAAGGAAACCCCCCCAGCTGTGTGACCCTGGGCAAGTCACTTGACCCCCATTGCCCACACTTACCACTCTTCCACCTAGGAGCCAATACACACAGAAGTTAAGGGTTTAAAAATGTAAAAAAAAAATAATAAAAAGGAAACCCCATCTTTTAAGGAGGAACATGAGCACTTATAAAGAAATTCCAAAAAATAATCAAACAATTTAATCCTTACAATTATTTTGATATTCTTGTAGATGAATTGCTTACAAAACAGGAAAAACAGAAAATCATTGCTGAGACCAGTGGAAATTATAGCATCCTGGATTGGCCTTTATCTAAGCCAAATTTGAATATTAATTCAGATTACGGATATCAGCAATTGGTCAGGGCAAGACAGGCAATAATCCAAACAATTAAAGACCTTTCCCAAAGTCCGGGTACATGGACAAAATTCAAGAGAGTGAAGCAGGAAGATGGGGAAACACCCTCTACTTTCCTAGATAGATTGATAGACCTGAGGGAACACTGGATTGGATTGGACATATGCAAGGAAAGGGACATAAGTCAATTAAAGAGGCAATTTGTTAGAAATGCCTATGCTACAGTGCATAATTATTTTAGAAGTAAGTGTCCAGACTGGAATCAAATAGAACTGGATGAGTAGAGGAGAGTAGCTTCTTACATGTACAAAGCTGATAAAGACAAACAAGAAGAAGGGACAAATGAAATAACTGAAGATTTAAGAAGAGAAATTAAAGATCTTAAACTAAAATAAGTCAGATCAACAAGAAAAAACAATGGCAGGTCTATTATCCATAAAGAGGGTTTAACAACCAAGCCCTGAGATGTTACATGTGTGGGAAACCAGAGTATTTAATGTGAGATTGTCAGTCATGGAGACAAATATTTAGATAAAATGGCAGATAGTATAATAATTACAAACAAAATGAAGGAAATAATTGCAGGGAAAACTGAGGCAGGAATTACAAAGGGTTCAGAGATAATGGTTTTAGAAAATATGGTTTTGACAATGATTATGGATATGGGTATCAAAACAGAAGACCTAGCTATCTCAATGCATACAATGATAAGATACTATAGAGGGACTGCCCAGTCTCCAGATATAGAGACAATGAAAACTTATATAAAGAATGGTAATGTTACGAATAAAATGGATATAAATGGATATATCCAAAAGTATAAATATTTCATTTATATCCATATTGGTAAAATATAAGATGACTACACAGCTGCTAAGATCTAATTCAAATCGCCCGCCATTACCTTCTCCCACCTGGCTGCCTCTTACCAAAGAGACCTCCCCCAATGACATCAGGAGTACTTATACTGTTCAACTACGTAATCACACTTCCTGTCTACCTGTATTACAAGAGGAATCATGGGAAGTGTAGTTTCCAAGTCCCCTAAACATACACATGAAGTTTATGTCACATATCTAAATATTTAAAACTCAAATGAACCCCAAATAACACTCAAAAGAACCCCCAAAATTCCAAATAACATAGTAAAAGACCAAAATACTCCCAAGTGACTAGTGAAAGTATCAAAAAATATGATTCTCAGAAGGGAACACAGGGTGGCAATGCTTCATTATGAAGATTTCCTAAGAAGAGTGTAACTGAATTTGTTGCAAATGAATATATAGAAACTGAGACTTTGAAAAATGAAGAAAATGAAATTAAGTAATGTAGAGAGTGAAGGACAGGGAGAAGTATATAGCTTTCCTGATCCTGAAGTGTTAACACCAGTGATTCTAGTACATTCCCCAGGAAATAATACTGAACCTCATGTTACCCTAAAAGTGGGGGTTAAACCACCTCACACCTAGCAGATTAGCTAACATGATAACAAAGGAAAGCGGTAAATGTTGGAGGGGATGTGACAAAATTGGGACATTAATGCATTGATGGTGGAGTTATGAACTGATCCAACCATTCTGGATGGCAATTTGGAACTATGCTCAAAGGGCTATAAAAGACTGTCTGCCCTTTGATCCAGCCATACCACTGGTAAGTTTATGCCCCAAAGAGATAATAAGGAAAAAGACTTGTACAAAAATATTTATAGCTGTGCTCTTTGTGGTCGCAAAAAATTGGAAAATGAGGGGATATCCTTCAATTGGGGAATAGCTGAACAAATTGTGGTATCTGTTGGTGATGGAATACTATTGTGCTCAAAGGAATAATAAACTGGAGGAATTCCATGTGAATTGGAATGACCTCCAGGAATTGATGCAGAGTGAAAGGAGCAGATCTAGGAGAACATTGTATACAGAGACTGATACACTGGTGGTACAATCAAACATAACGCACTTCTCTACTAGCAGCAATGCAATGATCCAGGGCAGTTCTGAGGGACTTATGAGAAAGAAAACTAGCCACACTCAGAGGAAGAAGTGTGGGAGTAGAAACAGAGAAGAAAAACAACTGCTTGAGCACATGGGTTGATGGGTATATTATTGGGAATGTAGACACTAAACCATCACTCTAGCACAACGATCAATAATATGGAAATAGGTCTTGATCAATGATACATGTAAAACCTAGCGGAATTGTGTATTGGCTATCTATCAATATGGCATTTATAAAAAAACATGAAACAGAAAGACAAACAGTTAAAATAAGAGACTACAGCAGAATCTATTATGCTTCAGCTAAAGAAAAAAGAAAAAAAAGCAGCCAAGATCTTCAACTAAGCAAAAGCACAAATAGACCTAATTAAAAAACATAATCAGGGAAACTACATTTTGCTAAAAGGTAAAAATGCAAAACATATATGCAGCAAATGGATGTATTTAGAGCATAAACCCTCACAACCAAATGCAAAAAAGCAGAACTATTAAATGCAACCTGTAGTACAGAGAGAGGGGGTCAGAGCAGTTTTTGCAGGCTTTGGCTGAGTTCTGAAATCAGTTAGGAGTTTAGAAGCTTGAAGAAAAGTTTCAGTTGGACCTGGGACCTCATGAAGAGAGAACTAGGGCCAGCTGAGCTGCTTCTTCTCCTTTCTGAAGATTGAAAATTTAGCCTAGCTTTGGAGTATTTATTTGAGATTTGTTAATTTAGATAAACCTTTTGTATCTCCATACTCTACCTCATTTTCCCTACCTTCCTTCCCTTACCTAATGTCTGTGAGGAGTGAATAAGGAGAGTGAATCAGAGAGTAGTTTCAAATCTGTGAGGGTTTAGCTATACTCTGAGAGTACTTTATCTAGAGAGGTTAGGTAGTCATCATCACATTCCCTTATGATTTCAAGATCACCTTGAGAGTTGAGTCAGGGCAGGACCTAGCTCAAACCCCATCTCTGCTTCCCTTCCCCCACGTGAGGTTTCTTTAAACAACTGTTAGGGCTTCCTTTAATCCTGTTTATCTGACAATTTAACCTGAAAAAGACAATAAATCCCTTTTGTGTTTAAAACAGACCTGTTAGTTACTTTGTCAGTTAATTAGTAAGAAAGGGAAGAAGAGGAATAGAACCAACATACTCTGGGCTTGATGGGAAGCCAGGGAATCCAGGAAGGTGTAACTTCAAAACAAGCCCCTTCCTGGGAAATTAACTAAAGCCTGTAGTTAATTTCAATCAGTCTGTTTCCCTCAGTTTGTCTTTAGTCTAAGTCCTAATCTATAAGCCCTGCTGCTCTTTGTCTGTTTAAATTAATTCCTCCCCTCCCTGAAGATCTGTTACCTTCAGTGTTATACTCCCTGACTTTAGCCTCATATTATATCCTGAATTTCACCATTACATCCTACCTGCCACTCATTATCTACCTAGCAAGTCCCTGACAACCTCCCTTCCAAATCCCCTTTAACCAAACACCTTTCCCAAATCCTACCATAACAAACCTTTTCTGAATATAATGTAATAAAATTTTCATTCAATAAAGGGCCTCGGAAGCTGAGATAAAAAACTAAATAATTTATTCCTAAAGAATGAGTGGATCAAAAAACAACTCAGAGAAACAAGAGAACCCTGACCTAGACCTCCATGGCACTCTGCCTCTGAGGCTCCCCAACCCCACCCTGTTTTCCTGCTCTTTGGTCTCCCAGTTGGGGGCTACAGGGTTATGTCCCACAGCAGTCTCCTCCAGGCTGTGGCCAATGTACCACAACTGGTGCACAGCAGCCAGAGTGCACACTCCTGGGACAAACCTATGTGGGAATCAAAGCCCACCTCCATCCCACTTTTTCTGGTGCAGGGTTCCAGGTCACCCTCCTGGAGAAACCCTTTCATTTAAACCAGGTCATCTGTGCATGCACAGAGTTTCCTCCCCACCCCCCCCACCTTTTTTTCTCTCTCCCCAAATCTTCAGTATGCATGCAATCAGTATGATTGTCTCTCCAGCCCTGCCCCATAGTCCCACCCCTTAGTCCTGGAAGACCCTGCTTCCTGGCCAAAGAGCCCAAAGGCCATCACAGAGTCACCTAATGACTAACAGTAAAAATGCAGGCAACTTCAAATTAATTAATTAATTAAAATAAATTTAAGATAAATACCAATTAAACATAATTAAATAAACATCAAATTAAATTAAATAGAAGAAAAATTAATAAAATAAAACATCAAATGAAATAAAATAAATAAAATTAAATAATAACAATAACTAATCAAGTATATTTAGTTCTACCATTCAAAAAAAATACATAAAGTTAATTAATTCATTATACCAGTTCAGTAGTCCATCATTTCAAAACTTTTATTGCCTTACATTGATCTCTTATTTAACCCTAATACTAAAGTGTAGCTTTGTTGCCTTTTAAAATAAACTTAAAGCAAGTTGTGTCTCCATTTTTTATTAGAGTGTGTGAGTAAAGTTCTACCCTTCTTCCCTTCTGGGTAACACAGCTGGAGTGTGTCTGTGTGAGTCTAAGAGAGTCTGCATAAATTTGCATCACTGAAGCCACTAAGTGTGGGTCACAGGACAATGACCCAGACACTTGATCCCAGATATGATTCTGAACTTGAACCAGATGTGAAAGGAGGGGTTAAAAAGACTCGAACAAGGAAGTGTGGTTCTTCCCCACCCCCAGCCTATCTCTCCCTACCTCTCTCTCTACTTCCCTTCCCTCACCACACCACAGACATTATGCTTAGTCTCCACCCAAACAACAAGCCAAGCACCAGGAACTACAGATAAATCCAATACAGGCTTTTCCTCCCTAAGGCAGTGATGGAGAACCTATGGCACAAGTGCCAAAGATGACACAGAGAGCACTCTCTGTGGGCAAGTGGCTGCCCTCTCCATCACTACCCCTCTCAGAGTTTGTTACTAGAAAAGCTGAGGGACTTGGGCAGAGCTTCTCCCTTCCCCCCCTCCACCATGCCTGATAACATTTTTTCACATTCCCAACTCTTCTGCCCAGTAGCTCAATGGGAGCATACAAGGGGTAAGGTGGGCAGCTCACAGATGGCAGAGCTAGAGGTGAGCAGAGCGCTTGGGCCACTCCTCTTCCCCTCTCTACATTTGCTGAGGCCATTCCTCACTTCACCCACCCCTCCACCTGACAACCCAATGGGAATGATTTCTCCTACCTCTATGTGGGGTAGGGGCAGGGAGGGCATAGAACTGTGGGGGGTGGGGTAGGGGTCTGGCACTCCATCTCTAAAATGTTCACCATCACTGCCCTAAGTGATATTCCCACTTATGATAGAATGAGGAAATTTAGTAAATATTAGACATCATACACCTTTTTCTCCACAAGATATTGAGAGATTCATTGAGGAAATTCCCACCTTTAATGAGGAACCCATAGTGGTGATTAAAAAATTAGAAAACTATGTTTAGAACACATAACACAAGTTGGACAGATGTTGCAGAATTGTTTCATGCTTGGTTAACAGAATATGAGGAACATGATCCTTTCCATTGTGAACAGGTCCCAAAATGACAATGCAGCACACTGGCCCTCAGAAAATCCCCAATGGAATCCCAAGTTGCTGAAGATTATGCACATTTATGTGAGACTAGGAATGCTTTATTAAAGAGAATGAAAGCTTGCTCTGCAAGGCCAAGTAAATGGACTAAATTTGATTACATTAAACAAGAAAAGGATGAGATACCATCTCAGTTTTATGGCAGAATTGTTGAAGTAGGGTCTAGGCATCTGGGCCTGGACATCTCTAGAGATACAGACTCTAGAATCATAAGGAATCATTTTGTAAATACTGTTCCCAAGATATTAAGGAATATTTTCAGAACAATTGGCCAGACTGGCCTATTGTGAACATAGAACAATTAAAGAGGCCTGCAGTATATGTCTTTGAAAGTTGTGAAAGGCAAGAAAGAGAAAGCTTAGAAGGAATTGGAAAAAAGGGGGGGGGGGATGAACTGAAGAGAAAAGAGAGGGAAAAAGTTGAATTAGGGAAATGTGAAAAAGAAAGGGCTGAAAGGCAGGCAGAGATTGTAGCTCCTTTAAAAGAATCCATGAGGCAACCAATAACATGCTATTTTTGTGGGAAACAAGGTCATGTAGCTATGAATTGTAGAAAGAGAAACAGAAGCTGGAGAAATTAATAATAATAATAATAACAATAACAAAAACAATAATAATAATAATAATAAATCCTCCAACAGGACCAATGACTTTATAATGAGGTAAATTATAACTGAGACCATAACACCCATCAAGGAATTTGTAATCACTGTGGGGCACCACACAGAAATGGTTAGAATGACAAGAGGGATGGCCAGAGGGATGGCCTGAGGAATGGCCAAGGATATGGCCAAAGGAATCAAGATTTATAATGGTTCTCAGGAGGGAAAGGGACCTCAAGTTGTCTGGAGGTTAATTTTAAGCCGTTTCAGATCCCACTGTCTTGTTCCTAACTGTTTCAGTCTGTTTCCCTCCCCCTAAGTCTATGTAATGTCATCTTAAATATAGATCTACACCCAGAAGACAAGGTGTATATAAAGAATTTCTAGTTAACTTCTGCAACAGCTATCAAAATTGGAGAAAAGGACTCTTGGATCCATTGCTCACATGAAAACAGGTTCTTTCAACTGGCACTGAGTGACTATCCTGTCACATATATTGTATTTCCTGCTTGTTTGTTTATGAATTTGATTTTGCTTTAAATTTACATATAAACCTAATCTAAGATGTTCTGTTACACAACGTTAACTTCAGTTAGTATGTTTTGGTTATTAGCTATACGGTCTGTTACATTGTCCTTATTTGTACCATCTTCCTATGATTGGACTAGGGATAATGCCATTATAAAAGTTCATAGACAAGTTGGATAAACTCTTTTCCATGACAATGTCATTGGTCCCTATGGATGTTGAGTCTGTCAAAAGATCCACTGGAGCTCTGTCTTGTCATGGGAAACAATTTTAGTCCATAAGAATGAAATTTTATTACAACTTTCTCCACAGGAAGGTCACATGCTACTTAAACAGCCTTTTGTTCCTTTTGCCTTTGTTAACTGTCACATAGATGATGATGGATGGACCCCATCAAATTGGTTATAACCTATATCAGTGACCTTTGAGGAATTTAAGGAATTGAAAATCTCAGTTGATTTTAGTGGGTCTTCAGAAGTGGTTTTTAAATATCTAGGACCACCACGACCTCTGACTGATCAAATTCGCCTACCTTTTTGACTTGTGTGTGACGAAAAGCAAGGGTCCATTATATAATAGTAAATATATGAGTGACAAGGGAAAGTGTAGCCATACCGTTCCATTCCCTACCTCTACATTTATTTGTGCTAGAGTAAAGCTTAGAAATGCAATGGATGTGATATATAAAAACATGTCTTTCATGACTATTATGGTCTCATTCCAGTGGAGGAAGGATTTCCCAAGGGTTTTTCTTCTTTCTCTTCTTTTTACTTGAGTATATAGAATCAGTATTAAAGGTTTGATTTTGAAGGATAAGTTTACAATACCTGTTAAGCTGTAATACCATTGCATACACAAAAGCTTTAGACTATGGAAACCTGCCACTGATTGTTTGATTTTAGAAGAAGGGATTACTAAGGAGCCAATGCACAGTGCAAAGAAGCACAAGGTCAAGGAGACCAAAAATGGTAGTAGGATAGATAAGGATATATGCCAAGATAGAGGACTTGTTTTGGGATTTGAGGAAGTAGCTATTTGGCAAATCCAGAGGTTGAACTTCCCCGTGCCCGGTTTTAATAAGTGCCTTTGTTTGACTTTCATTTGGCTTCCCTTTTCCCTTTGATTGAAGAAAAAATCAGACCAAGGAATCATACTTCCATTTCACCTCAACCTGTTGTCCTCTTTTTACTTTTATAGTATAGCAATTTTCTATAGTCCTGGCTGTCAATGGGAAAGTGCAATACTGTTGCAATTGTCCTACAGGCTTGTAAGATATAAGCTACTTCAATTGGGCCTTGCTAGTGATTCAAAGAACTGTTATGATTTTATTTTTACTTGTAATTTTATACACATAGGATTTAGATACATTTTTTTATCTAGATTTTTTTTCTCTTCTGTTTGCTTTTTGGGTTTTGGGGGCTTGGGAGTTTTTTTGGGGGGAGAATTGACTTTATAACTCAGCCATGTATCCTGGGGCAATTCTAGTGTTGTCAACATGCTCCTGGTGGGGTCAGGGGGAGATTGTATAATTATCCTAAAATCCAAGGTTTAAGATCTTTTTAAGCAATTTTAGGAAAAGAAAATCGCCAACACCCTGAATCAAGAAAGTGTACCTTCTGGAGAAGATGCCATAAAGGATGCCTACAGAAATCACACACTACACCAAGAGATCTAGAGTGAACTTTGGATAATGAACTCAATTAAAGAGAACTGAACCTATCATTTATTCTGAATGTAAACTCTCATGCCAAAGGGGAATGCCCTCAATGAGTCTATCAATAATTTTTTTCTTCTTTCTTTCCCTCTTATCTCCAAATTGTTGTAATTCCTTCTATGTAAGGGGCAATATTTTATACACCTCTAGCAAGAGAATCTTTAAATGTATAGGCTCCATATGTGGAATGATTCAATGGGAAGACCTGACATGTAGATCTCCTAGAAAACCCAAGTGAGGAAATTTAACATGCTGGTCTCCCAAAGAATCAGAAGGGAAATTGTGCGAGGGAAGTTTACCCTCTCCCCCCTTTTTGGGGTTGCACAGGTGACATCTATCTGTGTACATAGACTACTTGGATGTTTGAGCCTGAACTTGACCCAGATGCAGAAGACAGAAAAAAAAAAGGAGCCAGGATGTTATAAAAAGGGTTAAACAGGAAGTTTTCACTCTCTCTATCTCTGGCATTCTACCAAATATAAGAAATTAAATTTAGGTTTTATGCTAAATATAAGAATTCTAAATTAATATTGTGGTCACCAATTTAAAAATATTACAGCTTAATTCAAAATGACTTTTAGCAGCTTTATTTACAAAGAGGTGAAATGGGTGAAAGTGGAAAAATGTAGATAAAGAAACAGAAAGTACTGCCTAGCTACCACCCTGAGTTTAATCCTAATGTCTCCAGATCGCAAATGCAAATTTGAAAGCGAATCTCAGTAGAATCCAAAATCCTAATTAGGAAGCCAAAATCCAAAGAGTCAGAAGATGCTGAAAAATCTCCCAAGAACCTGCAGTGCACACAAGGCTAAGACCTCCAAGAATACCACTAGAACTCAAGCTAAAGGGAGTATCCCACTGAAGCACCAATGAGCAGAAAGGGTCTCCCCACCAAAAGACTAAGGAAAGGTAAGAACCAAGGATAGAGTATCCTCCTCCAGTCCGGTTCACCAACAGAGAGAGAATCCTTGAATCCTTGAGCTGGCCTTTTTAAAGCAGTTTTCTCGACTCACTTCCTGTCGCTCCCTCACTTTACAGGAACCAATTGCAGTCTTTCAATTTGCTTAGTACTGCCTGGGGTGGGCTGCAGTGACCTTTGGAGGTGTGAGCTTACTTTAGTAAGTGACTTGCAAACTCTCTTACTTAGTATCAAGTAAGGTACTAAGTAGGGGTCCTTAAGTTTTTGATTGATTAACTTAAAAGTTGCTGATTGATAGAGAGTTTGATTCACTCTTCACACAAGGAACTTCTGTGCTGGGGGTGCTGCTGGAGGAGCCACATGTAAAGTTAGATTAGGGCTCCCTATTTCTATCTCTCTCATCTTTTACCTATCCAAGTAATTGTAATAAACTTTATTAAAATTTAAGGACCAGGGTCCTTATTTTATTAAAACAATTGCATTGCTGAGAGTAGTCAAGTTTTCACAGACAATCACCATCCAATATTGCTGTTATTCTGTACATTGTTCTCCTAATTCTACTTATTTCACTCTGCATCAGTTCACACAGATCTTCCTAGCTTTTTCTGAAATCATCCTGTTTATCATTCCTTGTGGCACAATAGTATTACTTTATTAGCATGTACCACAATTTGTTTAGCCATTCCTCAACTGACAAACATCCCCTCAATTTCTAATTCTTTGCCACCAGAGAAAGAGCATCTATAAATATTTTTGTAGGAGTGGGTCCTTTTCCCTTTTATATGATCTCTTTGGGATACAGACTGAGTAGTAGCATAGTTCCAAATTGCGCTCTAGAATGGTTAGGTCAGTTAGATCCACCAACACCATTTAGTGTCCCAATTTGGCCACATCCCCTCCAACATTTACCACTTTCCCTTACTGCCATATTAGTCAATCTGATAGATGTGAGGTGGTACCTCAGCATTTTTTAAATTTGCGTTTCTCTAATTAAGAGTGATTTAGAATATTTTTTTCAGATGATTATTGTCTTTTATTTCTTCATCTAAAAATTGCTTGTTCATATCCTTTGATCATTTGTCAATTGAAGAATGGTTTGTGTTCTTATAAATTTGATTTCATTTTTTATAAATTTGAGAAATTAGACCTTTATCAGGGACACCTGTTATAAAAAGTTTTTTCCCAGTTTGTTGTTTCCTTTCTAATCTTAGTTATTAGTTTTGCTTGTATAAAAACCTTTTAAATTAATATAATCAAAATTATTCATTTTATATCTTATAATACTCTTTTATCTCATTTAGTCATAGATTCTTCCCTTTTCCAAAGATCTGCCAGGTAAACTATTCTGTTACCCTATTTTAGTTATGGTATCATTCTTTATACCTATGTCATATATCCATTTCGACCTTATCTTGAGATAGAGTGTGAGATATTGGTCTATACCTAGCTTCTGCCATACTATTTTTGCATTTTCCCAAAAGTTTTTGTTAAAGAGTGAGTTCTTATTCCAAAAGTTGGGATCTTTGGGTTTATCAAACACGAGGTTGCTAAGGTCATTTATCCCTGCATATTGTGCATTTCATCTACTCCATTGATCTACCATTCTATTCCTTACTCAGTACTAGATTATTTTGATGATTGCTGATAGTTTGAAATTTGGTACTGCTATGCCTCCTTCCTAGACTTTGTTAGTAATATATAGAAATACTGATAATTTATGTGGATTTATTTTGTATCTTGCAACTTTACTAAAGCAAAAAAGATTTTCAAAAATCAAATAAGAGAGTTAAGTGTAAAGGGAACCCCCTCCCCCACAAATCACACACTGGG
Source organism: Gracilinanus agilis (assembly GCF_016433145.1). Classification (NCBI taxonomy): domain Eukaryota; kingdom Metazoa; phylum Chordata; class Mammalia; order Didelphimorphia; family Didelphidae; genus Gracilinanus; species Gracilinanus agilis. The sequence continues at coordinate 243,854,045 of NC_058133.1, forward strand.
GTCGTCCTACCTATGTCCCCGGACTGCTAACTTTACTTCACGTGACTGGACATCACGTGAGAATGCTCCAAACATAGGTCATGGGTGAAGTGACCTAGGGACAATGACCTGGAAAGGATCAGGTTAGGATCTGGGGTAAAGGAGAAGAATAAAAGAGGGAATCCCAGGAAGTGGGATCTCTCTGTTCCCTTGGATATGGCATTGCAGGATGCTGGCTGAGAGCCATGAGGTGGAGAGCCACATGGTTGATTAGCTGTTTAGAATAGGCTTAAAATCAAAACAACTCTGAGGTATCACCTCACACCTAGCAGATTGGCTAAAATGATAGCAGGGGAGAGTAATGAATGCTGGAGGGGATGTGACAAAATTGGGACATTAATGTATTGCTGGTGGAGTTGTGAACTGATCCAACCATTCTGGCTGGCAATTTGGAACCAAGCTCAAAGGGCTATAAAAGAATGCCTGCCCTTTGATCCAGCCATACCATTGTTGGGTTTGTACCCCAAAGAGATCATAGATAAACAGACTTGTACGAAAATATTTATAGCTGCGCTTTTTGTGGTGGCAAAGAACTGGAAAATGAGGGTATGTCCTTCAATTGGGGAATGGCTGAACAAATTGTGGTATATGCTGGTGATGGAATACTATTGTGCTAAAAGGAATAATAAACTGGAGGAGTTCCAGGTGAACTGGAATGACCTCCAGGAACTGATGCAGAGTGAAAGGAGCAGAGCCAGAAGAACATTGTACAAAGAGACTGATATACTGTGGTAAAATTGAATGCAATGGACTTCTGTACCAGCAGCAATGCAATGACACAGGACAGTTCTGAAGGATTTATGGTAAAGAACGCTACCCACATTCAGAGGAAGAACTGCAGGAGAGAAAACATATAAGAAAAACAAATGCTTGAACACATGGGCTGAGAAGGACATGATTGGGGATGTGGACTCGAAATCACCACACCAATGCAACTAGCAACAATTTGGAAATGGGTCTTGAGCAATGACACATGATAAAACCAGGGGAAATGTGCGTTGGCCATGAGTGGGGGGAGTGCGGGGGGTGGGGGAGTGGGAGAGGGGGAAAGTGGGAGCATGAATCATGTAACCATGTTAAAAATGAATATTAATAAATGATTAAAAAATTAAAAAAAAAGAATAGGCTTAAGCATTCTTCTATTTGTCTGCCTTCTTTATGCAAGTAATATTAATAAACTCTATGGAAATTAAGGACCAGAGAGTGTTAATTTAACTTAGTTTTTACAGGTTTTAGCGACCAGAAGTCTGGAGTTTAAAATGTTCACTTCTCCTCTCTAAGTTTGTAGAGCAGTTTTAAATAGGCAAAAGAGCAGATTAGCCTCATGGCCACCACAATTGTTCTGATACTGTTGCCCCTTTTTGCCATTTTTTTTTGCCACTGTCGCCACTTTAGTTGCCATCCCTTCATTTGCCACTGCTGTTCCCACCCTTGCTCTAACCACTGCCCAGATTTTGGTAAGATTGCCCCCATGTGGCCCCAGCCTTAGCTTAGGTGAGGATGGAGTGTTGGAGAGAGTAGTGGGCTAGACCTCCCTGTTCCCGGCATCCAGGCACAGCCAGCAACAGTCTGGGCTGTCAGGGTTGCATTGACTCCTCATGCCTGCTCACAAGCCAGCTCTGGGCTGAGTGGCAACAGCCAGCCATTGCCTTGCTGCTGCCAGCCACAGGCCTTCCCTTTCCCTGGCAAGCCTCCACAAGTACCCAAGCCTTTTTACCAACTCCTTGCTCCTCACTGAGCGCAGCAAGGTCTTGTCCACTCTGCTTCCCTACTCCCAGGCTTGTGGTGGTGGAAGGTTCCCTGCCCAGCCTGGACTGTGGCCCTGACCTCAGGCAGGGTCTCTGTGCTAAGTGTGCCCAGAGCAAGGACTCCTTGCCCCAACCCATGCTACCCACCCCTGCCTGGCTTCCAAATCCTGCAACGACCCTAGCCCAGGCGGGGCTTCCAAACTTCAGGCTCTAAGGGTGGGGACTTAACAGCACAAGTCCACATGGGGGATCTCCCATGCCACCCCCACTGAACCCTGAACTCCAAGCAGGGGGTTTAAGCTCTGTGCTCCCAGATGTGGTTAAAGACACACAGCACTCAATACATGCAGGTGTAGTGTCACCTGCAGGTAAGAAGTAAAACCGCAAACAATTTAATTTAAAAAAAATTTTTAATAATAAAATTAAATATAATTGTATGCATCAAACCAAATAAATCAAAATAATAAAATTTAAATAAGAGAATTATAAATAAATGAAAATTAATAATACTGAATTAAATTCAAATGAATAAAATCAAATAAAACCAAATTAAGCCAAATTAATTCAATGCATTATTAATTAACTAAATATACTAGTTCAGTGATTCATTATCTGAAACATCATCATAATAATTTAAAACAACAACAATAATAATGGTTATTATTATTGTAAATATATATTTATTATTGATACTATTGCCTTGCAACAAAAAACGTTGATTTCTTATCTAGCCCTACTCTAGTTTAGTAGCTTTCTACAATAAAATTAAAGAAAGTTGCATCTCAAATTTGTTTTTTAAAATGTTTTGGGATCCTTTCATTGTTTGAATTGCCCATTCAGCAATAGTCAGAATAGCTCCTTACTGAGCCCTGACAATAATAGACTTCCACCACAGCTGCTAAATTCCTTACTGAGCTCTGGCAGTAATAGGCTTGTACCAGGTTACTTAACTCAAAAACAGCTTCTAGAGCTGAAGCCTCACTCAGATAGGGAAAGAAGGCCCAGGAATTTTCCTAAACAGACTAAGACAGAAAGGCTAGAAATTTTTTTTTCTTCTAAATACAGGGTCAAAAGACTAGGCACTATGAAAAATAAACAGAATAAAACCAGTAGTGCCCGAGGGTTCTCTAGTGCATAAGGTACTATGTAATTGAGGTGAATAAGGGTTCTCTAAGGAGGGATGGATGTCAAAAAAGAAGATGAAAAAACTTTGCAAAGATTGGTTCACTTGACTTTAAAGTTTTGAAAGAACTAAAACTGGCCATTGGCCATGAGAATTCTAAAGAGTATTCTTATTGGAGGCTGTAGGAATAACATCTTGAGAAGTCAACCAAACCCAGTAGCACCCAAAATAGCCTACTTAACTCTCAAAACCCTGACACACTTGCCTTCATTGTCCCCCAGCCATGAGGCTGTTCATTCTCTAGATCCAGGCCATTATGGCTTGACTCCTTCAGCTCCTCTTCTTAAACCCTTCATTAAATCTAATAAGAAAGACATCCTGCCTTCTTCCCAGCCTGCCCACAAGAAGGCTCCTTCTCTTGATCCAGGCCTGGATTTGACTCCTTCTTTCCCTCCCATTTCCATGCCCCTCTCACCTCCGAGCCCATCTTTGGTACCATCTCTCTACCCATCTTACCATCTAAGCCTACCCAGTCTCTGCTCTGCCATGCTCTTGCCCCACCTACCTTCTCTCTTGCCTTGCCCAGTTTTTCACTGCCCAAACCCACCCTTTCTTCCCCCTTGTTCAATTTCTCCCCCTTCCTTCCCTGCCCCCTCTCTTTCCCCTACTAGCTCAGTCCTCCTCCCTTCTCCCTTTCCTTAACTCTCTCCACTCCCATTTGCCTCCCCCTCCCTGCTCTCCTTCTCCCTACCCTCCTTTCCCTGACCAACCCCACTCATCCTACCTGGTCTCCTCCTCTCCTCCCTGCCCCCATCCCTACTCCCCTTCCCACCCCACCCTTGATCTGCCCCCCTTCGCCCTGCCTTCCCACCCACCAGCCTCTCCTTCCCTGCCCAATCACTTCTCCCTCTTCCCCCACCCACTCAGCCCCATCCCAAGCAACAAATCAGATTCCAGTAACCTCAGACAACTCAAATACAGGCCTGTTCCCTCTAAGAGATATCCCCACTTACGATAGATGAGGGACCTTAGTAAATATTAGACATCATACACCTTTTTCTCTACAAGACATTGAGAGACTCAAAGAAAAAATCCCTTCCTTTGAAAATTAACCCACTGATTACAGTGATACAAAAGCTTGAAAGCATTTATAGAATTTACAATCCAAACTGGGTAGATGTGTAGTACTTGCTCCATGCCCTGCTAATGGAAAGAGAAAGGAACAAGGTCCTTTCTCTTGAGAACCAGGCACAGAGAGAGAATGCAATTCACTGGCCCACTGAGGACTCTAACTGGGACCAGAATAAAGAAAATGATTACATACATCTTTGTCAGGCTAGAAATGCATTACTAAAAGCAATGAGAGCTTGTTCTGACAGGCCAGGTACTTGGACTAGATTCAAAGACTTGAAACAAGAGAAAAATGAGAAACCATCTCATTTCATGGATAGATTTGTCAAACTAGGATGTAGATAATTTGACCGAGATCTTTCTAGGGGAAAAGATGTAAGACACATAAGAACACATTTGTAAAAAACTGCTGCAGGATTCTTAGGAAATATTTTATGACTAAATGCCCTGACTGGTCCACTATGGACCTCAATAAATTAAAGAGAGTAACAATTTATGTCTTTGACTGCCATGAAAAGGAAGAGAAAGGAAGCTGAATTAGTGGAGAGATTAAAAAAGGATAAAAATTAATTAGAGGAGAAATTAAGGAAAGAAAAAGCCAAATTAAAGGAACAAGTAAAAGAAGCCATAAGACAGACAGAGGTCATAGGTCTTTTAACGGAACACAAGAGGCAACTAATGACTTGTTTGGGTTTTTTTTTTTCTGTTTTTTGTTTTTTGTTTTTTTTGTGGGAAGGAAGGCCATGTAGCTATGGATTATAGAAACAGGAACCAAGAAAATAGGAATATAAGAAGCTTAAGAAATAATAATAACAACAATAATAACAATAATAGAACCTGTAAAAGGATGAGGGATTGTAAGAGGGTAAATTATAACTCAGACCATAATGTATTTTGCCAAGGAATCTGTTATTCCAGAGAAATGGTCAGAATGACCAGAGGGACAGCCATAAGTGCAGCCAGAGGTGTGACCAAAGGAATCTAGATGAATGATGGTACTTGGGAGGGAAAGGGACCTGAAAGAGTCTCGAGGTGATTTTTAAGCCTTATCAGACCCTACTGTCTTAATGACATTACCTATTTCAGTTTATTTCCCTCCCCATAATGAAGAAGTCTATGTAACACAATTTTAAATAAAGATCTACACCCAAGAGAAAAGGTGTATATAATTTCCAGTGAATCACTCCAACAGCTATCAAAATTGGAGAAAGGGACTCTTGGATTCACTGCTAATGTGTTAAAACAGGTACCTTCTATTGATACTGAGTGACTATATCCTGTCACATATAATGCATTTGCTGCTTGTTGAAGATTTAATTTTGTTTTTAAGTTTACATATTAATCTAATCTAAAGTATTCCATTATACAATGTCACTTTCAGTTACTATGTTTTGGCTATTAGCTATGTGTTGTACTACTGTTTATAACATGCTTTTACATGGTGAAAAAATTATATACATTCACACTGTGGATTATGGCCAAGTTAGAAAGGAAACAGAGCTCACTTTTGAGTGAGAAACCTTTGTGTTGTGTCTCTATTTGGCTGACATTTTGTCACATGGAATGTGAATTATGAATTCCTGATTTTTTAATTTTTTATTATTTTTTAACCTTTGCAATAGGATATTTTATTTTTTTCTTTGTTCTTATTTTTGGTGCCTGGAAATAGTATGAATATTTTTTATTTTGAAGGATGAATTTACAATATCTATTAGCCCATGGAAACCTGCCATTGATTGCTAAGTGTCATGGGACTTTTACTAGTAATTATGTCTAATTTCAGAAGAAGGGATCACAAAAGAGCACTTTGCACAGTGCAAAGAAGCACAAGGTTGAGATCAACAATCCCTGTGGGATTGATAAGAATCTGTGCCAAGACAGAAGACTTGTTTTGAGGTTTGAGGAAGCAGCTATATTGACAAATTCCGATGTTGGACTTTCCCATGCCAGGTGTCTACAAGTACCTTAGTTTAGCTTTCATTTTTGGCTCCCCTAACCCTGAGATTGAAGGCAAAATCAGACCATAGAATCATACTTCCCTTTTACCTCAGAATCTAGAACCTTCTCTTTTGTAGTATGGCAATTTTCTATAGTCCTGGCTGCCGATGGGTAAGTGCAATTTTGTTGCAATTGTTCTGCTGGTTTATAGGACATTAGTCACTTTAATTGAGTCTTACTGGTGATTGAAGAAAATCTTATGGGTTTATTCTGTTTTTTTCTTGTAATTTTATACACATGAGATATATGTGTATGTATACATATATGTGTTATATATCATACATATAGTAACATATTATCCAGAATTTAATTTTTTCTCTTCCATTGGGTTTTTTGGGGGGCTTTTTTGCTTTTCTTTTGAGAACTGATTCATATACATCATAACTCAGCTATGTATCCTGGGGTGAGTCTAGTGTTGATCAACACCTTCCTAAGGGCAAATTGGATAACTATCCTAAAATTCAAGGTTTAAGACCTTTTAAAGAAATTTTAGGAAAAGAAAATCGTCAGCATCCTGAATCAAGAAAGCAGATCTTTTGGAGAAGGTGCCATAAGGATGCCTACAGAAACCACACACTACATCAAGTTATCCAGAATGAACTTTGGGACATAATGAACTGAACTGAAGGGGACTGAACATATCATTTATTCTGAATATAAACTCTTATGCCAAAGAGGAGTACCCCCAATTGGCTTTTTGTCAATGTTTATATTAAACATTTTTTGTTTTCTTTCTACTTTTTCTTTTCTTTCCCTCTTACCCCGAAATTGTTGTAATTCCCTCTTTGTAAAGTGCAATGTATTACATACCTCTAGTAAGAGAAGCTTTAGAGGTAATAGCTTCATATGTGGAATGATTCATTGGGGAGACCTGACATGTTAATCTCCTAGAAACCCTAAGGGAGGAGATTTTAACATGCTGGTCTCCCAAAGAATCAAAGAGGGGATTGTGTGAAGGGAACTCCCTCTCCCAGGAATCACATACTAGGGTCATCCTACCTGTATCCCTGAGCTGTGTGCACTATGTCATGTGAGAGCATGGGACAGTGACCTAGGCACACAACCCAAAATGGAAAGGTTAAGAGTCTGGGGATAAGAGAAATTTAAGAGGGGGTTCCAGGAATTGGTTCTCTCTACTCCCTTGAACGTAGCAATGAAAGGACAGTGACTGGAACAGAAAGCCATAAGGTGGAGAGACATGTGGCGAGAATAGCTCTATATCTATCTGGCCTCTTTTATTCAAGTAAATATTAATAAACTCTGTGGAAACTAAGAACCAGAGTGTTTATTTAATTTAGCTTTTATAGGTAGAAGAAAAATATGGAAAATAAATGAGAGCAATACAGGAAAATCATGAAAAGAGTCACCAGGTTGTTAAAGGAGGTACAAAAAAATTGAAGAAATTAATATTCTTAAAAAACAGAATAGGCCAAGTAGTAAAAGAGGCATCAAAATCCAATGAAGAGAAGAACTTCTTAAAAAAAATAGAATTGACCAAATGGAAAAAGATCTAAAAAAATGGTCTAAAGATATGAACTTCTTAAAAGGCAGAATTGGCCACATGGAAAAAGAGGTTCAAAATTCTTTGAGGAAAAGAATTCTTTAAAAAGTTGAATTGTCAAATGAAAAAGGAGGTACAAAGCCTCATACAAGGAAATCATGCCTATAGAGGCAGCTGGGTAGCTCAGTGGATTGAGAGCCAGGCCTAGAGACAGGAGGTCCTAGGTTCAAATCTGGCCTCAGATACTTCCCAGCTGTGTGACCCTGGGCAAGTCACTTGACTCCCATTGCCTACCCTTACCACTCATCTGCCTTGGAGCCAATATTGGTTCCAAGATGGAAGGGTTTAAAAAAAAAAAAAGAAAGAAAATTATGCCCTAAAAATTAGAATTGGAAAAGTGGAACATAATGACTCCACGAGACAGCAAGAAACAATCAAAGTCAAAAGAATGAAAAAAATAGAAGAAAATACAAAAATATTTTATTAATAAAACAACTGACTTGCAAAATAAATCCAGGAGAGATAATCTAAAAATTATTGGACTACTTGGAAGCCATGATCAGAAAAAGAGCTTAGACAACATCTTTCAAGAAATTATCAAAGAAAATTACCCTGATATTCTAGAACCAGAGGATAAAATAGAAATTCAAAGACTCTGCCAATAACCGCTTGAAAAAGATACCAAAAGGATAACTCCCATGACTATTATAACCAAATTTCAAAACTCCCATATCAAGAAGAAAATATTGTAAGCAGCCTAAAAGAAACAATTCGCAATCATAATAACAAAAGATTAAAGAATCGAAGGTCCTGGGATATGCTATTCCAAAGGGCCAAGGAGCTAGAACTTAACCAAGAATCACTTACCCAGCAAAACTGGACATAATCCTTCAAGGGAAAAAATATGTATTCAGTGAAATAGGCCATTCAAACATTCCTGATGAAAAGATCAGAGCTGAATAGAAAATTTCACTGTCAAATATGAGACTCAATAGAATCATTAAAAGGTAAATAGGAAAGAGAAATCAAAATTATTTACATACTTATGTGGGAAAATGATTCTTGCAACTCCTAAGAATTTTATCATTATTAGGGCAGTTGGAAGTAGTAGTATACATAGAGAGCAAGGATATGATTTGAATATGATGTGATGCAACTCCTAAGAATTTTATCATTATTAGGGCAATTAGAAGTAATAGTTTACATAGAGAGCAAGGGTGTGAATTGAATATGATCTCTAAAAGATTAAAACTAAGGTATGAGAAAGAGGAATACACTGGGAGAAAGGGGAAGGAAAAAATAAAATGGGGTAAATTATCTAACATAAAAGAGGTACGAAAGTTTTTACAGTGAAGAAGAAGATGGGGAAGGAAGGAAGGAAGGAAGGGAGGGAGGGAGAGAGGGAGGGAGGGAGGGAGGGAGAAAAAGAATGAAACAAAGAAATAAAAATAGAAAAGACAGGCCAATTGAGGGATATACTGGTCAGAAACTAAATAGGGGGAAATAATATGGAGAGTAATAGACAGTAATCATAATAGTAAAAAAAAATTTACAAGTCTATTAAATGCCTCATTTCTCAAATACAAGTCATTCCCCAGTTGATAAATGGTCAAAGAATATGAATAGGCAGTTCTCCAATTAATTAAAGCTCTTTATAGTCATGCCAAAAAAAAATTCTAAATCTCTATTAATTAGCAAAATGAAAATTAAAACAACTCTGTGTTACCATCCCACACCTATCAGATTGGCTATAATGACAGAAAATAAAATTTAGAGAGGACATGGGAAAAACTGAGACACTATTGCACTGTTGGGAGAGTTGTGAACTGATTTGACCATTCTGGGAAGCGTGGTACAAAAGACATATTTCAATGTCCAGGAAGAGGTGGTGTACCAGGGTGACAGGTACCTATTTGGAGAAGCACAAGAACCACAGGAGCACTGCAACAGGGACATTTATGAACTGGCTGTTTTATCCCCTAATACTAGATTCTAAGACAGACCCTTGGGGTACTGAAAAGAGTAAAGGGAAAGGGGAATGTAGTTACTAGTTAGAAAGCATAGGGTGATGTACTAAGAAAATAGGAAGTTCTGAAGTCAGTGGCAGCAGATGTATGCCTCAGAATCCCAGCTTACAGTGGGGTCTCATTTACATCATATAACCTAGTCTGTAAAGTCTGTCAAATCTTCCCCAATATAAGGGAGGCTAAGCTCCTGAAGGAGGTACATAATACTTTTTAATTGTTTATCCTGGGGTTTTTTTCAAGCCTTGACACCTAGTCATTCAGTTTTATGTTTTTTTTCTATATTCATCACAGCAAAGCAGTGTTTTGTATATGGTAAGTTCTTGAGAAAAGTCAATTGATGTGCATTATTTGCATAACAATTTTGTATATTTTTTTATCATTCTCACACACGTTTATACCAAAGAAATGGCCAGACATGGTGTTCCAATTAAATGACAAAAGCTACTCAATTTCAAGTCCTTTTCCAACATCTCCCCAATTCCATCACCAAAATCTACCAACTTTATACCAATTCTATGAACAAATCACCCTAAACACTTTTAAACCATAAATTTAGGAAGCATAAAAACATGATAATGATATAGATTTAGAAAAGTCACTGACATAATCACCAATTCCTCTTGCTATTGGTCTTGAAAAGGCTACTTGTTACTCCAAATCATATGAACCCAGAGAAACTCTTCTACCCACAAAGAGCACAATGTTGTACTCTCAGTAAAGCAGAAGAAGCAAGGTAATGCAGTGGAAAAGACACTGGACTTGGAGTTAGAATGATCACGTTAGAGTCCTAAGTCTGATACTATTAATTCTACAAGTCACAACCTCTCTGATTTCCTGATTTGTTTCCCCATTTGAAAAATCAGAATAATAATGCTTACACTACCTATCTCACAGGCAAGGTAGTTATAAAGGTAGGTAAGTCCTTTTCCATCTCTGGCCTTCATTTTCCCACAGGGGTAAAACAAAAAGATGGAATTAGATTATTTTTAAGTTGTATGTATCTCAAGATGTATGATTCTATAATGAAGTTGTCTATGAGGAATGTGTTTCATAAGCTGAAAAGTACTGCATCTATGTGACATTGTTATTGCAAAAATGTACACACTTAAAAAAAATTTAAGCTAAAAATTGCCCCTACACCTTCCCTTTGAATTTGGTACCACAGGACCTTCTATTGGAAAATGTTACTTCTTGGACATATGCAATATTATATTCCTCATGCATTGTCTTTAGTAAAAAATAAATAATATGGGGCAGCTGGGTAGCTCAGTGGATTGAGAGCCAGGCCTAGAGACGGGAGGTCCTAGGTTCAAATCTGGCCTCAGACACTTCCCAGCTGTGTGACCTTGGGCAAGTCACTTGACCCCCATTGCCTACCCTTACCACTCTTCCACCAAGGAACTAATACACAGAAGTTAAGGGTTTAAAAATATAAAAAATAAATAAAATTAAAAAATAAATAATATTCACTTAAAAATACCTGTGTTTTAAATTATGTCAAATTCAAAAGTGTAATTCTAAAAGGAGTAATTTGATTTCCTAGTTATTTATTCATAATGATTGACATTATTAATAAATAAGTAATTGCCTTAGGGTGTATATAAATGGAACTTCATTCAAGAGCAGACACCAAAAGCTTCTTGACCTTTGGGGAGGGGGGGATATGAACCCTTTGCAATTCTGCAACCTTTCAAAGAATGTTCTTAAATATATAAGATTACAAAATAAACCGATTGTACTCATAATAATAATAATAATATCTAACATTCACAGCATTTACCAAGTGCTGGATAATATACTATGTGTTTTATAATTTTTAAGGCAGTAGATCCACACAATAACTCTGGGTGAGAGGTGCTTTATTATCGCCACTTTACAAATGAGGAAACTGAGGCAAAGAGAGGTTAAGTGACTTGCCCATGGCAATACAACTAGTAAATTTATGAGGCCAAATTTGAACCCAGGTTTTCCTGATTCCAGGCCTGGCACTCTATCCTTTGTACCATTTAGCATTAAATAAAGATGTCATCTAATTCCCATTCTGCTTCAAAGACTCCCTAAAGTCTATCTGAAGACCCCTTGCTCAATGGACCTCAGATTAAGAACCCCTGCTATTAAGGGTATTATTCTATTTCTTGCATCCCTCCAGGGCAATATTTTGCATAGAACAAAAAATTTGCGTATATTAATTATTACATAAGTATATTTTCCAGTGATTAAGAAAACCTTAAAATTATATACAACTAGGTTGGGCTTATAATTACACTAATCCATAGTGGCAGTACTTAAAGGCCCCCTTTTCCATTCTCTATCAGTATATACAACAGGGATAATTAATGGTATTAATTTAAAAAAAGAGACAAGACATATGAATCACTTACCCTGTATAACAGGATCAACTTCTCCTTGTTGATTCAGATAGTATTCATTGCACAATGCTGCAAGGGCTGAGACAGCAGCTTCCTAAAATAAAGCCAAACCTAGAAGGTTATAAAAAGCTTCTAATTCAATAAAACAATTTGAAGAGACTACTGAAGAATTACTTGTGCTTTAATGACAGTGATTCAAAGATGATATCCCTTTCTAAGACATAAATATATTATTTTTTGTTTGCTTCAAACTCATACTCATAAAAGTTTCAAACTTCAAACTCATAAAAGATTCTCTTAGGAGTTAACCAGTTCAAAACAGAGTTAGCAAATTGTTTCTCTATCAGAGACAATGTTCTCAAAAGACTAAAGGTTTTATAAACAATAGATTTCCCTTTCTATCCATGGAATAAAATAGAGGAAAAGATACCATCATCACGAACAAAAATTAACTCCAAATTAGCTCATTTTTATCAATGAATTTCACCAGAAAAGACATTCAAATGGAAAGGTCACAACTCAGTTTTAGTAATGCCAAATAGTATGGCAAAATTTATGTCTAAACTATGAAAAGTTCTGAGAAAATAAAGTAAAAATACTGTAAATGGAGAGAAATGTCTTGAAGGGGGGAGCAGTTTTTAAAGAAAAATTCTGCATAAATTACAGATTTATAACCAGAAGAAGTTACAAAGGTCATTTAGTCTGACTCACTTTAATTTTTGAAAATTTATTTTTTGATTAACATGTTTCTTTTCTTTTCCCAATCCCCTCATACCAACTAAGAAAGGAAAAAAAAGTTGTGTAACCCAGATTTCCAGTAAATCCTGGAGTATCTGCATAAGACTCTGCTAAATGGTGGAAAGAATGATGATTCAGTGAAGGGTTGAGTTTATGCAATCACTTTTGAAAGAAAAAATATTCTTTATTTTCCTTAGAAAGAGATACATAAGATTCTAGACTACCTTCAGGAAGAGATCCACAGAGAGGAAGAAAGAGTTTGGGAAGATAAGACAAGTAGAGGAAATCTGGTTCCTCATTTTCTAGATTTACACCTTATGTGCTCAGAGACTTGGGTAAATTTTCCTTTTGATGAGAAATCTATCAGTGCCTCCCTATAATTTATGCTTAGACAATCCATGTGGATACACATATCTTAAGTGAGCAACACACATTATGTTTGTAATAAATATGCATTTTGAAGCAAAAGAAATTTTCACATTATCCATGTTCAAAAATGTATGATTTGTTTTAAAAACTTGAATCCATCAGTCACTGACTCTAAGAAGGTGAGTAGCACAGAACATCACTGGTCCCCTACTATCCTGCCAAACCACTTTAAAATGATTCATTTCATAAATGAGAAAAGTGAAGTCCCAAAAGGCAAAGTGTGTTGGCTAATAGCTCAGTGAAAAGCTAGGATGTGAAGGTAGGTTCTATGACCATAAAAAGTCATTGTTCATTTTACTGAAGCACATGTACAAAGACTAGCTCCATTCAATATGCCAATCTCAAGAAGTAAATGATAATCAGTTGAATTCAATAAATTAAAATACCTACTGTGTGCAAATCACTCGTTAGGTGGAGGAAACACAAAGACATTTTTTGGATGAATATATGTACACTATACAGATGAGTAAATACAAACTAGTTTCAAGAGGAAGAGAACACTAACTGGATGAATAACAGAAGACCTTGTGTAGAAGAAGATAGCAATGGAGCTAAGCATTCTATGTGGTTAAGGTAAGGAGAAAATATATTCCTGACAAGGGAGAACACCTGTGCAAAAGTACAGGGATAGAAAATAGAATGCTGCATACATTAAACAATTAGGGGTCAGTCTGACTAGAAACAACTATGAGTGAAGTCAAGCTAACAAGAATTTAAGTGTCTACGTGCTCTTTGTGGTGGCATAAAACTGGAAAATGAGGGGGTGTCCATCGATTGGGGAATGGCTGAACAAATTGTGGTATCTGATGGTGATGGAATACTATTGAAACTGGAGGAATTCCATGTGAACTGGAATGACCTCCAGGAATTAATGCAGAGTGAAATGATTAGAACCAGGAGAACATTGTACACAGAAACTGAAACACTGTTACAAATATGAATAATATGGAAATAGGTTTTGAACGAGAATACATGTATAACTATTATGGGGAAAACCAGGGGAGTTGACTTAAATATTAAATGTGGGTCCAGAAGGGTGTGAGGGAGATAGGAATGACAAAAGGAGGGACCAAACAAGGTAGGGAGACTGAATTTAACTGCTAAGGAAATGTCTGTTAACAGAAGTGGCAGTTAGGCCCTAACTGTCAGCCTGCAGCATCTAGACAAGGGGCCTATGGAAACTAGCAAGCAAATGGCAAGAGTTTATAACAATTTTAATTAAGGGTTAATTAAACTATGGTAAAGGATGGGAATAGGGGTTTCTACACTTTCAGACTAAGGGCAAAGCACAAGGTCAGGGGAGGGACTTATCTACACTCAACTGAGACCTAAGCAAGACAGAGCCCAGAGAATAGAAGGACTGAAGTGGGTATCCTCACAGCAGAGTCCAGACTCACTCCAGTGATGTTGCAGCTCTTCCAGGACCACTAGCTGTACCCTTTCAGGTGGGTAGATTCTGGGAGCTAATACAGCCCAAGTTAACCTGCAACTCAGGTTGGGATTAATAGTCTCTACCAAAATCTCCCACAAGTAATGTCAGTCTCCCTTCAGGATTTCTGGTAATCTGAGGTCTCCTAGGGTCAGTTGCAACTTGTCCCAACCACCATGGAGTCCGTCCCAGAGAGAGAGAGAGCCACACTTCCTGCTTCCCCATTCCATTTGGAATTCTCAAGCCCTTCCAGTTATGTCTCCTAAATAATAACTAAATAATCCTCCTCACAACATAACCCAGTGGAAATACTAGTCAGCTCAGGGAACAGGGAGGGAAGAGGGGTGGGAAAAATTATGAATCATGTGACCATGGAAAAATATTATAAATAAATAAATATATTTTTTTAAAAAAAGAATTTAAGTGTCTAGTCACTGGTTTGTAACATAATACAAAAAGTCATTGATTTTATTGAAATAGAATTTGAAAAAATATTTATGAAATACAAAGGAACACGTAGCATTAAAAAAAACAAGGTGATGAGAAGAAACAGGCAGGATAGAAATAGTGGGTTTTGAAAAAGTCTAAAGTAACTCAAAGACCAAGTCTTATTCATTTTTAAAGAGTTAAAAGTCTTATTTCATTAATAAATCTAAGCTGATGGTAAAAATGGTAAGCAAGGGCCCCTTTGAGGAGCAAAGATGGTAGCATCTCATAATTCCAAAACCTAAGGATAACATAATACAAAATATTTATTCTGGGTAGAAGTGAAAGGGTAGGAAAAAGAATAACTTTATTGAATTCTGGTAGACAGCTTAAATTAAATAAGTATCAGCCAAGCTACTTCTAATATGTTCTACAGTTGGTATAGATATACTTTAAAGACCCTTATGACTTGATCTACACATAAATGTGCAAGTACCATGCTAGAAAACTATAAAAGTAATCTGTATTTGCCAAGAAAAAAGAATCCAATAAAATATGAAAAACAAAATATTTTATATGAGATCAAAAAAGTAAGAATACAAGTATTGCCACTGATAGTAATACCAAGATACTACCCATTGAAGTATATATAACCACGTTATAACTATATAAAACAAAAAATTATTAAAACAAATATAATCATTATGATTAATAAGAAAATTATAAGAGGAAAGTAAGAATAGATAGATAAATGCCGGGTCTTAAAATCAAGATAAATTTAATTCAAGCTTTGTCAGTTTGTATGATATTGGGCAAGTCATTTAACCTCCCTAGCTACTTTCTGCCATGGAATATGATAAGTTTACAAATATTATCTCACTTATCTCCACAACGATTTATCAAAATAGGTACTATTACAACAGAAAAAACTAAGGCAGATGTATAAAGGATGTCTCTTGTATCATTCAGTTAAGAAGTATCTGAGGCTGGAGTTAAACTCAGGTTTTCCTGACTCCAGGCCACTTCATGGATAGTGCTCTATCTAAAGGTGTCAGATAGCTGCCTCTATAAACACTTAGTACTTTAATATGACAAGAGAGAAAAAAAACACAAAAATTGTTACTAGATCTTTTTAAGAGTCCACAGGTATGAAAAGAGAACTGTACCTTGACGTGCTGTCTTGAAGTACTTGAGATGAGATGGAGGCTTTTTAAACTGTCATCTATTAACCATTGCCAGCTACCTGTTAAAAAAAGAAAAATTTATTTTACCTAATGAAGTAGCAAAGGCAATACCTGCTGTTGGAAAAAAAAAGTAAAGAAAAGAGGGAAAGGAGGGAGGAAGGAATGAAGGGAAAATCCCCCTAACAAATATGCATAATTAAACAAAGTATATTTCCATCTCTATTTCCCCATTGGCCAAGTCCAAAAGGATATCTCATTCTGCATTTTAAATCCATCGTCAGTCTAAAAGGAGGTATACAGTATGTTCTCTGGAATCCTGGTTGGGTAATACATGCATCTGACTTATTATTATTGTTGTTATTTGCATATATATGTGTATAAATATATGATATATATAATATATATGTATATATCCTTTGTATAAATGTGGTCTGCTCACTTTACAGTAGGTCATACAAGTCTTCCCACTTTTCTGTTAAACTGTATTTTTTTTTCATTTTGTACAACACAGAAATCTTCCATTCCAATCTCATATTCTTATGCTAAAATCTGTTCGGCCATTCCCAAATGATGAGTACTTTCTTAGCTTCCAATTCTTTTCTCTAACAAAAAGAGTTGCTATAAGGGGCCACTAGGTGGCTCAGTGAGTTAGATAGCAAGGTTTAGAGACTGGAGGTGACAAGTTTAAATCTGACCTCAGATATTTCCTGTGTGACCCTGGGCATGTCATTTAAGCTCTGTTGCCTAGTCTTTACCATTTTGGGACCAATACACAGTATTGATTTTAAGACTGAAGGCAAGGTTTTTTTTTTTTTTAATTCAAAGACATTTTATTTTCCCAATTACATGTAATAATAATTTTCAACATACATTTTCCAAAATTATAAGATTCAAACTGCTTCTCTCTCTCCCTTCCCGTCCCCTTCTCAGAGATAGTAAGGAATTTGATCTGGATCATACATGTATCAGGCAAAACACACTTCCATATTTATCACTGTTGTAAGAGCACACCCATACAAAACCAAATCCCAAAATAAAACCTTAAATATACTGATATGAAAGATAGAATGCTCCAGTCCGCATCCATTCATCTCCAACAGTTCTTCCTCTGTGATAGACAGCATTCCCCATTAAAAGTCCTTCAGAATTATCCCATTGATGAAGTAGCCAAGTTTTCACAGTTGCTATTACTATATACAATGTTCTCCTGGTTCTGCTTCTTTCACTCTGTATCAGTTCATGTGGATCTTCCCAGATTTTTCTGAAATCAAGCTGCTTATCATTTCTTATATTATAACACTATTTTATCACCAACATATACCAAAATTTGTTCAGTCATTCCTCAGTTGATGGACATTCCCACAATTTCCAAATCTTTGCCACTCCAAAAAGAGTGGCTATAAATATTTTTGTACAAATAGGTCCTTTCACCTTTTTTATGATCTCTTTGAGATACAGACTCAGTTGTGGTATTATAGGATCAAAGGACATATTCAATTTTATGGACCTTAGGGGTTTTGGAAGCAAATTTCTCTCTCTCCAGAGTTGCCTTTTTTTTTTTTTTTTTTTTTTTTTAAACGTCATCTCTCAGTAGCCTGGAGGTCAAATACCACTGAATAAATTCAGGTATAGACAAGACCTCAGAGAGAGGAAGTTAAGGAACCAACAAGATAGGAAACTGATTGCACAGGCACTGGCCCCCTGGGAAGCCCATGCAAATTAAGAAACTATGATTGGTTCCTGAGATATGATATCTGAGAGTTAGTGGGTGGAGAAAAGAGCTTATAAGGGGAGACCCCGCAGGAAATTGAGGTCTTTGATGTGCCCATGGAAGAGCAGAGTGGACCCTTGTTGGGTTGTAGCTACAGGCCCATTATGGCGGCCAATAGATAAGAAAAGCTAAGTATCTCTCTACCTCTCTCCTACTTTTCTCTCTCTTTACTACTATTACTATTTTGATTTAATAAAGTTATTAAGGTAAATGGCCTCATGGCTTTAAATATTACAGGGTATAATTCCAAATTACCCTCCAGAATGGTTAGATCAGTTCAAAACTCCACCAATAATACACCAGTGTTGCAATTTTGCCACATCCCCTTCAACATTTATCACTTTCTTTTACTGTCATATTGGCCAAGTGTTGAAGTGGTAGCTCAGCATTATTTTAATTTGCATTACTCTAACCAAAAGTGATTTAGAACATTTTTTTCAGATGATTATTAATAGCTTTGATTTCTTCATTCGAAAATTGCTTGTTTATATCCTTTCACCATTGTCATTGGGGAATGGCTTTGTATTCTTATAAATTTGACTTGATTCCCCATAGACTTGAGAAATTAGGCCTTTATCAGAGAAATTTGTTATAAAAAATTTCTCCCAGTTTGTTGTTCTCCTTCTAATCCTGGTTATATTGGTTTTATTTGTACAAAAACTTTTTAATGTAATCAAAATTATTCATTTTATATCTTATCGTGCTCTTTCTTTTGTTTAGTCAAAAATTTTCCCTTTCTCCATAGATTTGCAAAGTAAACTATTTTATGTTCCCCTAGTTTACTTACTCTTACTCTTTATATCTAAATTATATATCCATTTTGACCTTACCTTGAGATATTGGTCTATCTAGTTTCCACCATACTCTTTTCCAATTTTCCCAACAGTTTTTATTAAACAATGAGTTCTTATCTCAAAAGCTGGGATCTTTGGGTTTATCAAACACTAGTTTGGTAAGATAATTTACCCCTGTATATTATATATCTCATTTATTCCATTGATCTACCATTCTATTTATTAGCTAATATCAGACTGTCTTGATTTTTGCTTTATAGTATAGTTTGGGATCTGATACTGCTAAGGTAAGGGGTTTTTTTCATTTTTAAATTGGTGCCATAAATATTTTTGTATAGATAAATCTTTTTTCCTTTCTTTTTTATTTCTCTGGAGTACATGCCTAGTAATATTATCACTAGATCAAAGGGTAAGGTGCAAGTGGATACTCAAGGAAGCTAGGTGGTGCTATGGATAGGGTCCTAAGTCTGGAGTGAGAAAAACCTGAGTTTAAATAGGGCCTTGGAGACAAGTCATTTAACCTCTGTTTACATTAACTGTAGTTTTCTTAACTGCAAAATGGGGATGATAATAATAATAATAATAATAATAATAATAATAATAATAATAATAATAATAATAACAATAACTTAACAAGGTTATTGTGAGGGTCAGATGAAGTAATATTTGTAAAGTGTTTAGCTAATTCCTTCTCTCCTTTCCCACAATATAAGGACTTTAAGGTCAAAGTGTCAAATTTCTTTCCATAATGGCTATACCAGTTTCACAGCTCCAAAATTAGTGTAAAGGAAAAATTTGCTGTAACAATTATTTTTCTTCAACTACACAAAACCATTTTAATATTATGTAATCAAAATTGTATATTTTCTCTTCTGTGATCTGCTTTTTTCTTGTTTTGCCATCAATTCCTCTTCTACCAATTGACACAAAAATGGATACTTCTTTATTCTTCTAATATGTTTAACATTATGAGGTTTATTATCTAAGCAATGTATTCTTTTGGAGTTTATCTTGGTATACAGTGTGAAGTATTGGTTTATATCTCATTTCTTTCACATTGTTTTTTAGTTTCCTAGCACTCCCAACATCCAATTTGTTAATAAGGCCTGTCAGTTTCCCTTTTACAACATCCCTCAAAAAAGCCCCTTTCCTCTGATCCCATCACCACTCTAGTGTAGGCTCTCATTACCTTACACTGTACTAACCTGCTAGACGTAGACGGTTAGCCTGCCTCAAGTCTCTCTCCACTCCAATCAATCTTCCATTTAGTTACTAAAGTGAATTTCCTAAAATGCAGGTCCCAACATGCCACCTTGCTATTCAGTAAACTCCAGTGTTTTCCTATTGCCTCCAGAATCAAATACAAAATACTCTATTTGGCATTTAAAGCTCTTCATCACTTAGCCAACTCTTACCTTTCCAGGCTTCATATACCTTACTCCTTAACACATACTCTTCTATCCACTGACATTGGTCTTCTGGTTATTCCATAAGCAAAACACTCCATCTTTTAGCTCTGACATTTTCTCTGGATGTTCTCTATTCCTGGAAGGTTCTCCCTCCTTTGCTCCAACTATTGAGCTCCCCCAGGTTTCCTTTAATTCCTAACTAAAACCTCACTTTTTAAAGGAAGGCTTCTTCAACCCTCTTAATTCCTGTGCCTTCATTAATTATCTCCTATTTATCCTATATATAGCTTGATATATGTGTGTATATTGTCTCCCCCATTAGATTGTAAGCTCTTTGAGGACAAGAACTGTCTTTTGCTTCTTTTTGTATTCCCAGTACTTGGTACAGAGCACATAGTAGGTACCTAATAAATGTTTATAGGTTGACTGATGTTTGCTTCTGTAGGTTATACACCTATTCTGCTACACTGTCCAACCTCTCTGCCACCACTTTGATGATTATTACTTCACAGTATAGTTTGAAATCTATTAATACTAAGTCCTCTTCCCCTTTTTTCTTTTCTTTCTCTTGTTTACAACTGTAAAAAATCTTTTAAAGATTGTTTTTGTTATATCCCATAAATTTGGATATCTTGCTTCATTATTGTAATCTTCTTTGATAACATTTTTCTAATGTTTCTATCATTTGTTATTTGACCTACTAGTTCTTTAGGATTATTTAGTTTTCAATTCATTTATGGAAGTCATTACACAGACAATTTGATGCCATGTGGAGAGGTATGCAAATTCCTTCCTATTCTTGTACAGTGATCACCAGAAATCTATCATCTGCAATTTTTCTAAAATTCTAGCACATGAAAAAGTGTTCTAAATCTCTCATAATTAAAGAAATGCAAATCATATGACAGCAAAGGAAAGTGATAAATGTTGGAAGGGATGTGGCAAAATTGGGACACTAATGCATTGCTGGTGGAGTTGTGAATTGATCCAACCATTCTGGAAGGCATTTTGGAACTATCCCCAAAGGGCTTTAAAAGATTGCCTACCCTTTGATCCATACATACCACTGCTGGGTTTGTATCCCAAAGAGATAATAGGGAAAAATACTTGTACAAAAATATTCATAGCTACACTCTTTGTAGTGGCAAAAATCTGGAAAATGAAGCACTGTCCATTGATTGGGGAATGGTCTGGGGAATGGCTGAACAAATTGTGGTATCTGATTGGTGATAGAATACTATTATGCTGAAAGGAATAATGAACTGGAGGAATTCCATGTGAACTGGAAAGACCTCCAGGAATTGATGCAGAGCAAAAGGAGCAGAACCAGAACACTGTACACAGAGACTGATACATTGTGGCACAATCTAATGTAATGGACTTCTCTACTAGCAGCAATGCAATGATCCAGGATAATTCTGAAGGACTTATGAGAAAGAACACTATCCATATCCAGAGAAAGAACTGTGGGAGTAGAAACACAGAAGAAAAACATATGATTGATCACATGGTTTGATGGGGCTATGATTGGGGATGTTAACTTTAAATAATCACTCTATTGCAAATATGAATAATATATGGAAATAGGTTTTGAACAATGATACATGTAAAACCCAGTAGAATTGTTCTTCGGTTCTGGGGGGAGTAAGGATGGAAGGGAAGGGAAAGAGTGTGAATCCTGTAATCATGGAAAAATATTCTAAATTAACTAATAAAACAAAAAATTTTTGAAAGAAGAAAAATAAAATAAAATTCTATTTAGGCTTCTTACTTCTTTCTTTACCTTTTGGTTATATTTGTCTAATTTGAAAAAAGGGTTCAAGGAAGTCCCCCATTATTATAATTTTATTATCTATTTCTCCCTCTAATTCACTAAACTTTATTTAAAGTATTTAGATGCTATTATGCAATTATACTGTCTTAATATTGATTTGTTATTTATGATACCTTTAAGTATGTTATTTCCTTCTTTATCTCTTATATTTCAATTTTCTCTGAAATCATGACTGTCGCCTCTAGTTTTAAAAAAATTCAAGAGATGTCAGCCTTTATATTGCAAGTATACTTGCAAATAACATATTGCTGATTTCTTTTTTGTAATTCATTCTACTAGCCTCTTCCATTTTATGGGTAAATTCACCTCATTTTTGTGTTCATGGCTATGACTATTAATTGAATACTCCCCTACATATTTCTTAACTACTAGCTCTTTTGTATTTTTTACTTTCTTTGCCAGTGACTCTGTCTTTCTAATAAGGAGGAGGAGGAGGTTGTAAAAATGAGGGAATTTGTTTAACACCTGTGATATGTAAATTACAATGTCTATTTCTTCTTCCTTGCCCTTCTTTTACTCTTGCATTTCTTGTGGTCAAGCCTTTTTTTCTCCCTTTGAAGTTCTGCTTCTATTTGTGAGCTACTTTCTCTTTCTGGACATATCCCTTGAGCTTCTCTCAGTACAAAATACTTCATTATTACATTTTGCTCATAATGCCAATCTATGTCTAAATGAAGGACTTGCACTTATGCCATAGTCTGCATACGTACTCACAGATAGTATGTGCTGATCTTTCTCCTTATTACAGTGGCTATCCCATCTTCTGTAGGAATTGTTTGGCCTTGTCTTCTGCTGCAGTTTAGGCCCAGACTATCTGGATGTTATTATGCTAGGCCTACACAGTTACTGCATGGAGCCTTTTCCCTTCTGTACCTGGGACTCTGTGCCTACCTGGCACTGGAGCTTTTTTCCTTCTTCTGGGATTCTTTGACCACTTTAGCACTGGGTTTTATTGAGGGCCTGTCCTTTCACTGCCTCAAGATCCAGCTCGGCTCTGTCTGGTATTGTTCCTACAGCAAAGATGTCAAGGTCATCCTGTCTATGAGACCAGGTTGCTTGCCTTCACAATGCCTTCCATATATGGCTTATATCTGTTCAGAGCTTCCATAGGATTTTGGAAAATCACAAGATTTGGGCAATCTTTTTGTATATTCTTGGTCTGGGTGTAGTTTATAGCTGATTTGCTTTGGGTTTTCTTTCTCTTCCAATCTGGAACATTTTAAAGATCAAAGTGGAATTTCTGTGAGGTATCTGGATTTCTCTGGGTCCTAATATTCCAGTACTTTCCAAAAATCCCTCCTCCAAATTTTAAAATGGAAAGTCCTAATGATCTTATTCTAATAAATGCATTTCTGGTTATCATGACTTGACAGCAATGGAGAATGAAGAGAGAATAAATTAGCAAAACAAATTATAATGATTCAAAGCTATTAGTCGAAGGGAAAAAATTACTTACCAATTACTGGATCACCTTGAAAAGGCATTTTGGAAAGTGACAAATTTTTTATCAAGGTGCAAACTAGAAAAAGAATAAGGAAGTCATTGTATGTTTATGAAAATTCCAAAGAATTTTTTTTAATTCTAAGAATTATTTAAGAATTCTCTGTTGCCAACCCAGAACCTGATAATCATGTCATTAGTTTCAAACTCAAATAGAATGGGGACCACTAATCTGCACAGAATGATCTCGGTGAACTATATACTAAGCTAATTTTAAAATGTGATCTTATCTATGTTTTATTATTTTTTCATTGACTTAGTTAAATATTTTCCATTTGTATCTTACTCTGGTTCCATACTGGTTGTTATTCCCTAGAATCCTGTTACAATGTGGAACAGTTAATGTGGCTCTCAAAATGTGATTTATTTAACCCAAAGTTACTTACTAGTGAGTTTAAGTATATAAAGGTTAATGGTATATTTGTTCTCAGAATTCTTTAAAAAAGCTTCACCAGAATGTATTCTTATTTTGTGACCTTTCTATCAGATACAGAGTGACTACCAAATGCACAGATGGAACCAACCTCTTGGATGTCTCAATAGTATTTTACCTCAGGAAGTAAATAATTAGAAAGATGTTTTGTCTGCAACTAAGTAGAGGATGGGGAGAAAGAAGAGAATTACTAAAGCCTAGTTGGGATGCATTTTCAGAGAAATAAGAAAAGGGAATAAGGGAAGGGAACAGCCATTCATTAAAGTACCGACAATCTACCAGACATTTTGCTAATTGTTTTACAAATATGAAGACAGAAAGAGGTTAAATGACTTGTCAGGGTCACATAGCTGCTAAGTGTTTGAGGTTTGAAAAACTCAAACTTTGATTGCCCTTAGATGCTATATATACTATGTCATCTAGCTTTCAATAAGCATATTGACAGTTATTTGAATTTCTCGATTATTTTCTGGTATAAGAGCTGTCAAAGATGAAAGAAATCATGCTTGGCAGCCCTTACATCAGTGTTTAAATTTACTAGGGGATAGAAAGTAAGGCCAGGACAAGAATGATGTTCACAGGACAGCAAAGCCAATAAAGAACCTAGATCAGTGGTTCTCAAACTTTTTTGGCCTACCGCCCCCTTTCCAGAAAAAAATATTATTTAGGGCCCCCTGGAAATGATGAAACTATTTACTGAACTCAGAATAGAATGTAATACAAAAAAAGTGTGGCCATCACCATTCCCTGGATCGCTGCAGCACCCACCAGGGGGCGGTAGTGCCCACTTTGGTAATCACTGACCTAGATCAAAGAGCCTTAAAGTGGTAGCATTTTATGAAAGTGTCGAAAGTGTTACTACTTTGGCATTTTCCAGAGTAACAGAAGGGTCATGCAGTCTACAAAGGTGGAGAGAGGTTCCTTCAGATAAGGGCTGCCTTTCAGAACTGATGTTAGTGACCTGATGTTGTTAATTAATGTTCTCTCTACAGAACCATATCAATAATTTGGGAACATCTCAGCAAGCAGTAAAAGTTGAAGGGAAAATTTGACATAACGAGAAGAATTTAATGTGAGTCTTTAGAGATATAGCAAAGTAATGACTGTTTCAATGGTCAAACTATGAACCTGCCCTTTGATAGAAGAATGGAAAGAGCACCGAATCATAATGGAGCACTGGTTAAGAATAAGAATTAGACTTGAATCTGGGTGATGTAATGAGGATAATTTGAGGAAAGGTATGTGGTAAAAGGGGATTTTGAAGGGAGGTTTTCAGGGACTTGCTAGGTAAGTAATATGGGTTACAGGTAGGCTGGAATAGGGAGATTCAGGATATAATATGGGCTGAAGTCAGGGAGTATAGCACTGAAGGGAACAAAGATCTTCAGGGAGAGGAGGAATTAATATAAACAGGCAAAGACAGCAGGGCTTATAGACTAGGACTTAAGACTTGAAGACAAGCTGAGGGAAATAGACTGAACTGAAATTAACTACAGGCTTTAGTTAATTTCACAGGAAGGGACTTGTTTTGAAGTTACACCTTCCTTCAAGATGGATACCCTGGCTTCCCTTCAAGCCCAGAGTATGTTGGTTCTTTCCCTCTTCTTCCCTCTCTTACTAATTAACTAACAAATTAACTAACAGGTCTGTTGAAACACAAAAGAGTTTATTGTCTTTAAGGATGATTTGTCAGGAAAAGTGGATTGAGGAAGCCCTAACAGTTGTTTACAGGAACCTCAGGTGGGGGAAGGGAGGCAGAGATGGAGTCTGAGCAAGGTCCTGCCTTAGCTCAGCTCTCAAGGTGCTCTTGATGTCTAAAGGGAATAAAATGATGACTAACCAATTTCTTTAGATAAAATACTGCCAAATTATAGTTAAACCCCTCACAGATTTGAACTACTCTCTAATTTACTCTCCTTATTAACTCCACAGACATTTAAGATAAGGGAAGGAAGGTAGGAAATAATGTAGGGAATGAAGATACAAAGGGTTTATCTAAACTAACAATTCTTAAATAAATATTCCCAAAGCTAGGCTAAATTTTCAATTCTTCAGATAGACAAGGAAGCAGCTCAGCTGGTCTGAACCTCTCTCCACGAGATTCCCCAAACCAACTCCCTTCTCTCCCTCAAGATTCTAAACTCCTAACTGATTTCAGAACTCAGCCAAAGCTTGAAAAAACTATCATGACCCCCTCTCTCTGTACTACAGTAGTCCTACTTATTATTTATGACATAGGGGAAATTATTATAATAAATGCATTTATACCACATTAAGATTCATGGAGTACTTTTCTCAGAAGATATTTAAGAGGTTGGTTACACAAGTATAATTATCTCATTTTGCATATAAGAAAACTGAAATTTATTGAGCATGTTGAGCTCTTAGGAGCATACATCTAGAGCAGGAAAGTATCTCAGAAGTTATATTACCTCATTTTATATGTAAGGAAATTGAGGTGTAGTGAGATTTCCAGAATCATATAACTAGTAAATATACAAATTGAGATTTGAACACAGGTCTTTCTTTATAAGAAGTTCAGCTCTTTTATTTTTTTTTTAAACACCATGCCATGTGACTTCTCTTATCTTAATTTTCCATCTCTATAAAATAAGAGGATGGGAGTGGGTGATCTCTAAGATCCTCATCTATATTTCTAAGAATCGAAGTAATGAAAATAAATAATAAAACTACCTATATTTATGTAGCATTTTGTTGATAAAAACCATGCTCTTATTAAGACTATGCAACAACATGAATCTTCTAAATATATTCTCCCATTCCATCCCCAACTAAGTCACTACTTTCAGAAGAGAGATGCTGAGCATCTCTTGGGAAAAGCCAATTTCATCTCATCCAATGGATGGGTTACAGCTCAAATTGCTAAGCTTGACACAGAAACTCATCCATTAAAATCAGTAACCCATACCATCTGTGCAGCTTTAGTCAAAAGGGTAAAAACAATGTCTTATATCTAGGGCAAAATGATAATGCTAGTATTGCAAAAATATTATACAATACTAATCAGAAGTTCATTGGCTGTTGAAACTGCCAATTTTAATCATCTATGTGTCAGCTGATAGAAATGTGTTAACAGATGTCAAACACAGAAGAAATTTAGCTAAACCACAACTGTCAACTCAACAAAGCCCCAGGTTAGTGTTGAAACATATTGATGGATCAAGGACAATTTAAAGACTCCCATGAACTTGACAGTTGGTACTGAGAAGCTCTGCATTTCTATAATTTTAGTAACCATCATCTATTCTAATTTCAACATAAGTCAAAAAATAATGTATTGAACTTTGTAAAGTTTAGTTCTATATCATAAATTACAATTCTAGAATTAGAAAACACCTTAAAAGCAATACAAGGGGTAGGTCCTTTCCTATCTGAGTCTTACTTCTGTTTGTATTTTTCTTAAATTTATTTGGTAAAGAATGCATTTGCCAAATAATTTTTACAATATTTCACAGGAACACCTATAGCCAATTTGTCCTTATGTTGCTGGGTATCCTTTTGTTTGTGGCATGAGAGAGCCTACCAGAAGAAAAGGACCTTTCCTGGCATAGGTCTGGGAGCTCAACCTCCAGCACACTATTAGAGTTCTGCTGTCATAACTACAATTTTAAGTACAGTATTACATTGATTTATGGTATTCATATGAATACATAGGAATATGAAATACCAATAAATGTATACCACAGAAGGGACTCCAGGCTACAAACATGAAACCCATGAGTCAGGGAATGTTTCATGTTTTTATACTTGCATATTCCAGAAAGTAGCACAAAATTAATACTGTGATTTATATGACCCTTATTTAAAGGATGTATGTTGTATGTATGTATATATTTAAAGGATGCATGTTGTGGTAGAAGCAATATCCACCTTCAGGAAAGTTAGGATAGTTTTTTCTTTAAAATGTCCTTAGATAGTTTTAGTTTTTATTCTCTGATCCAATCAGCTTTTCAAGAATATCTAACTTAAATTACCCATGGACTAGCCTGAATTAAGCATAGCCCCGAACAACTAGCATAGTCTTCAAAGGCTGGAAGATAATAAGCTTCTTGCAGAGGGAGATGGGCAGAGCAAAGTAAGGTGAACCTGGCCTGGACTTCATACTTTCTAGCACAGTTTTTTTGGTAATGTCAGAATAAATGTGTGATAGCTTAACGTGATCTACTCTCCCACAGGGCTGTTCTTGAGAGATGAGTATAAATTGCAGCCATCCATAAAAAAGAGAACAATGTGAGTAAACTCAATCTAGGGCACTCTAGTTGTATTGAGTCTTCTCACCTGGTCATTTGAACATCCTCCAAATTCTCTTCAGAACTCAGGTGTTTTCAAAAGTAGCCAGAGGGTACTGAATGGGAGGATTGGGGTAAGGAATTTTTTCAAATAACAATCCAATTGAAATAGTAGTTCTAAATTCTATAATTGTAAATGAGCATAGAAAACCATTAAAAGGGTATATAGGAACCTCCAACAGGAAGAGAATGAAAAAGCAAAGGAGATTCCTGGAACTTTAGGATTGTCTAACAGCATTGCTGAAAAAACTATTTCAGCATCACTTTGTTTGTTTTCAACGTAGAATTGAAAGGACCAAGCAAAATTTTGCCACCTGGATTTTATTATGATTCATTGGTGTAACTAGGGAAGCACTCAAGAGGACAATGCTGAATTGTCCCCAAGAGCCTGGAGTGGAATTAGAAATATGGACAAATGTGCCAATTATATCCCTTTAATTTTCCACTCACACCTCATAATTATAAATCATAAACTATAATTCTCTCTGTCCACTTCCCATGAGGGCCCCTAAAAAGGGCAAAACACAAACCACAGAAGCACTTCCCCAATCTTAGCAGAAATGGCTATTGCTTGCATATAAGAAATAGAGCATATCCAGTGGCCCAGAGGAATTTCTTTGCAGTTTTTTTTTTATGTTCCTTTGTGTCTTTCCCCCAGTAGAGGAGGGAAGAGCAGGCCCAGAAGAAACAACACCCCTAGGGCTAACTACTAAACACAACATCAGCACAGAAGATCTGAGACAGGTCTGCCATTGAGGGCAATAAGATACAGTAGTGGCAAGGCAATTGGGCTCAGGCCTACAGCAACACTCTGCCCCAACATAGGGCATAAGAGCTCAGGATATTCATCTTATTGTAGTAATTGTCCTATTTAAGCTGACAAAGAAGAGTGGGTAGTGTGCACAGGCAAAGGATATAGCAACAGGAGCCAGAAAAGGGCAGAGATTCAAATTCCAGTGGAAGCATGACTGGCTTACAGTAGTGGAGGCAGAAGAATGGGAGCTGGCTTATACAGTTGCAAAAGGTAGGTCCATTGTAGCACATTGCTTACTCTAATATAAAACTGATTTGCCCTTCTACATTAATTCTACATTAACTCCCAATGACCATCGTACAATTCCTAAGATCCAGTGGTAGCCATTGTCAGAAGCTTAACTTTATGGCAAAAAAGGGAAGATGAAAATGTTTAATCAGCCTAACAGAATGAAGAGGGTAGTCCCTCAGATGCCTCTCATGGGATAAAGATTTTATATTCCTTCCTGACCCTATGGATGTCCCAGAGAGGGCAAGGTCCTAACTGGTAGGCTAAGGAACACTACTTATGTACTGGTGATATAGAATAATTCTCCCTGAACTGCTATGAGAATAGGTGGCTATGCAACTGTGATCATTTTTTGCTTTGGCCTTGATGTTTCTGGTACTGTTCCAGCTTATGAACACCTTTTTACATTGGGGGAGGGGGACTTGGGGGGAAGAGGGAAGCCACCTTTTTACATTGAGAAAGATAAACTACAAAAATCTGGTATCATATTTCAAAAAGACCTGATTATTTAAGACCCAAACTTAGTTCTTCCTGAAACTGTCAGAGCTTCAGGCACTACTTCATGGAAATGTTTTTTGTTTTTATTTCTATGAAGTTTTTACTTGTTTTAATAGCCAATCAGAACTACCGAAAGCCCAGAAAGGAAAGTTCTTATCACCAAAATTCCTTTTCAACATTAGAAACTGATATTTTGTCAAAGGTAAATACACCTTTTACAAGGAGAGAGGGGGGAGTTAGACAGTGCAATGGATACAGCACCAGGCCTGGAGTCAGGAGAGACTACTAGGTGGCTCAGTGGATAAAGTGCCAGAAGATAAGTCAAGGAGACTTATCTTCTTGAGTTCAATTCTAGTCTCAGACACTTGCTACCTGTGTGAACCTAGGCAAGTCACTTGACCCTGGTTGCCTCAGTTCCCTCATCTGTAAAACGAGATGGAGAAGGAAATGGCAAGCCACTCGAGTTTCTTTGTCAAGAAAATCCTAAAAATTGGTCTTGATCAATGACAAAAAAACTCAGTGGAGTTGTGTGTGGACTATGGGAGGGAGTGGAAAGAGGGGAGGGAAAGAACATGAATCCTATAACCATGGAGAAATGTTATAAATTAATAAATTGAATAAAAATTAAAAAAGGAAGGAAGGAAGGAAGGAAGGAAGGAAGGAAGGAAGGAAGGAAGGGAGGGAGGAAGGAAAGAAAATCCTAAATTGGGTCATGAAGAATTAGATACAACTGAAATCAGGAAGAACAGAGTTCAGATCTGAACACTTATTAGTTATGTGATGGCAAATTATTTAACCTCCATTTACCTCAGTTTCCCAAGATTGTTGTAAGGGTCAAATGAGATAATTGTAAAGTGCTTAGCATAATATCTGTCACAGCACGATACAGACGGCACCTATTCTTAGCATCATGATCATCAACATTATTATAAATAGATTTTTATCTTTCCTTTTCTTTATAAGATTGTTTGGTAGTTTACTCCATTAGCTATTCTCAAATTAACAGTTTTATCAGTTCCACAGAATATTTTTATTTTCAAGTTTCTCTTTTAATTTCAAGTTATCATATATTAAGCCCAAGTGAAACATGAATGTCCAAAAAGGCAAACAAGGAAGTTTCTGCTCAGTTATGGGTAGGCTATCTGACTTCTGAGCTTTCATACATTTTATTTCATTGAGCTACAATCAAAGATGGTAGAATAAAAAATTAAAATAATAATGTACTAGTGCTTAGAAAGTGAAATTTTTGTTCTCTGGAAAACTGAGTTTCTTGAAAGATTTCACTTCCTAATGTTGTGCCAGACAAAAAATGAATTATTATCGTAATATTTAATAATGACAAACACATTTAAAAACACTCAGAACTCTGTATATGAAATAAGTAAAAATCTCTTTGTCCTTTTATGAAAGCAAAACTGGATCTCTTTCTCAATGACCACATGGCAACTTTTTACACATAAAAATTCTTTCAAATCATATGGGCAATAAAAAAATTAGATGACCAAAAAGTAAGAACTAAGACCACAATGCAAGTGGCAAGTGATGCCTTTCAGTATGAGAGCAGTTGTAGAGTCTTTAAAAGAGTCAAGAACTGCTCCCCCTGCAAATGCTAAAGTAAATGAATCTACTGTAAACTGCTGACTTACTGTAATGTCTTGCTTTTTATTTTAACTTCTATATATTCTACTATATGTATACTATATACTTCTAGTTTTGTCTTTGATTTTAATATCAAAATTATTGCCAAATATATTCTTTTTCCATCTCTACTCAAATACCCAGTAAGTATTCTGTTAGAACAAAGATTTTAAAAAGATTTTAAAAGAAGAAAAATAAACAGTTCAACAAATTAAATTTCTGACAGCATAAGCAACAGTGCATATCCATAGTGCCACACAAATACAAAGATGTAAAGGAGAGATATAATTAAATTGTAATGGTGTTATTTTTTATGATGAAAAAGCTCATTTTCCCTGGCAAGCCAAAAAATATGTAGCATCATTTTGGGTATTATTATATTCATACTTAGGAAGAATAAAGAGCCATAACTCACCACTTCCCATCTTCTACACATTTAAAACTTACCTGATTGTCTCATTAGTTCTCCTCCCAATCCTCTGAAAATTAAAAAAAAAAGAAGAGGATATATAGATAGTTAAAGAGGCATTGCAGAAATAATGGTGAAATAATTACTCAAATATTTTCAAGACTATAATTTCAATGAAATCTATCATTTCACTCTGGATACTCCTTCAACCAATAAAATTTTTATCATTTCCTCAACACATGAAAATTTCATTAAATTGCTGGAGCCAAAATTATTCTTTACCTAATGACGACCTTTTCAATACTGAGTTTCTCCAGACTAAGAAAATATGATTCTTAGAGACAAGACTGTTGTCTTGTCACAATAAAATTTTTTCAAGTGGACCTGAAAGAATTTGTTATAGTGGCATTTCTTTTAGAATCTAGTGTCACTTCCACAACACAATAGAGATTTCATTGGAAAGATTAAATAGTATAATCAATTGAAAAAATAAAGCATACATACACAAAGTACATACAAAATACACAAAGTAATTCTAGGAAAATTTATATCAATTATTTCTGGTAAACATTTAGATTCTAAGATATATAGGGAAATAAGGCAAATAAATAAGACTAGAACTAATAGATATGTGGGCAAAGGACATGAATATTTTACTTTTTTTCCCCTTAATCATAACATAACATTTCCAGAGCCATGTTCTCCTTCGTCCTCCCTTTAAAAACATGTCTCACTATATATACCCTGAGTCTATCATATCTGGAGATGGGTAGCACACTTCATAATGATTCTTGTAGAATTGAGGTTGGTCATTCGGTTGATGAGATTTTAAGTCTTTCAAAGTTATTTGTCTTTATAATAGAATTACTCTTTATAATATTGCTATTATTTTCCTGGTTCTCATTTCATTTTGCATCAGTTTATACAAGTCTTTTCATATTTTTCTGACATAGCTTCTTTAATTTTTCTTTTTTAAATAAAGTTCCTATTGATATTTTTGTTTCTTAAATTACCATAGTAATTTAATTCAAGTATCCCTTTCTTTCCCCCTCCCTGGGAGTAACCCACATTACCTATTATTTTTTAGAAAAGAAAAAAATTAGCAAAACATAAATTAATACAAAGAAAAGGTCTGAAAATATATGCAATGTGTAGTACCTGTGGCCCTTCCATCTCTACAGTGGGTAGGTTGGAAGTGTCTTCTCTAACTCTTTTGAGTCCTCCTTGATCTTTATAATTTTATTAGATTGACTTTAGATTTTTTAAATGCATAGCGATTTTTCCCACTTACATTACTGCACATACTGTTGTATAGCATTTTCTTGGCTAATTACTTCATTCCACATCCAGTTCATATAGATCTTTTCATGCATCTCTGTATTCATGTTTTTTCTCCTTTATTTTCACCTGTTGTTAACTTTCTGAATTCTTCTCTTCTATGATTTATTACCGTAGAAGCTGGATCTCAGTGTCTCAACCCCTTCCCAGACTGGGCAATTCATGGTTCACTAGTCATATTCATTATCAAGTAACTTTTAGATGGTCAGAATTGGCCCCAGCTGGATGCTATGCTGTAGCATAATGAAGTGCCGCAAACAAACCTCTGCCTGTCCCCAACCATCTCCCTCTCCCCCTCCCCCAGTCTCTCCTCTGTCCCCTCCCTTCTCCCCCTGCCCCACCAACCGGCAGCCCTCTGTTTCTTAGTTCTTTGGCCCATCACTGGCAGTTCAGAGCTTTATAGCATTTCTGCTACAGGACTATTCACTCCAGCACCAGCTCTGCCGGTGTTTTAAGGTATGGTTGACTGGATCATTTCACTGGTGTTACTGAGTTCCCTGACTTGGCATTGGCAATACAAAACTATTCAATGTTTGCACTTCTGGGATGTTGACCCCCAGCAACCTTTTGTTTATAAACCATTGCAAATGCTGATCTATCCATCGTGCACAGGGCAAACTTCTACAGCCTGGAACCAAGATGTCATTGGCAAGAGGGAGTAAAAATCAATGTCCAGGAATGGGTTTCTTGTAAGCCAGTGTGATGTCCTTGAGTCTGCTAATACAGCCTTGTTGTTGGCAGTATAGGAGGTGAGGGAAGGGTGCTAGGTGAGCTTAGGGTAAGTAAGCATCAGATCCTAGCTTTGAAGTGTATTAATTTTTTTTTAGCATTTTTAATACTGAGTGTCCTAAACCATGGAAACAGCTTAAATTGCTTTGTCTTTGGTTAAAAAAAAAATTCTGTTTTGGTGAGTTTGAGAAGTAATAGCTTGTTGCTCACTTTACACACAAACCCCACTTCATCTTTTCTTATAGCACAATAGTAATCCATCATATTCATATACCATAACTTTTTTATTCATTCCCCAACTGATGGGCATCCTCTCAGAGAGTTTTCAGTTCTTTGCCCCTATAAAAAAGAGCTGCATATAGTCAAAATCAGAAGGGAAACAACAAATTGGGAAAAAATCTTTATAACGAAAAACTCTGACAGGGGTCTAATCACTCAAATATACAAGGAATTAAAGCAATTGTATAAAACATCAAGCCATTCCCCAATTGATAAATGGGCAAGAGACATGAATAGGCAATT
>NC_058133.1:243888643-243943953 GCF_016433145.1 Gracilinanus agilis
AAAAAAAAAAAGAGCTGCTATAAATATTTTTGTAGGTATGAGTCTTTTTCCTCCTTGACTTCTTTGGAGTGAACCTA
This sequence comes from Gracilinanus agilis, assembly GCF_016433145.1. Taxonomy (NCBI): domain Eukaryota; kingdom Metazoa; phylum Chordata; class Mammalia; order Didelphimorphia; family Didelphidae; genus Gracilinanus; species Gracilinanus agilis. Next base: position 243,888,721 of record NC_058133.1, read on the forward strand.
GTAGACATATATCGATAATGAGAGAAATTAAATGCATGGTTTAATTGCTTTAGAAGCAAGAGTTCCAAACTGCTTTCCAGAATGACTGGACCAGTTCATAGCTCTACTAACACTGCATTAATATAACTCTTTTACAGAATTTTAAAGAATTTATAGTTACAAAATATTTACTTGCATTTCTCTGATTTAAATCAATTTTTCATTTGATAGCTATTTTGATTTTGATATTGATAGCTTGGATTTCTTCCTTGGAAAACTGCCTATTTATAAACTTTGACTATCAGATGGGAAATGGAACATATTTTAATAAGTTAGAATCATTTTCCCATACACCTTAAGTAGAAAAACTTGCTGCAAAGACTTTTTGCAGTTTCTGACTGTTCTTCACATTTTTATTTTACAGGTTTTGTTTCTTCAAATTTCTTAATTTATGAAAGCATAATTTACTTCCTATGCACATCTTTATCACTTGTTTCACCAGAAACTCTTTCCCCAGCCATGAAGCTGACAGGTAATTTTTTCCATGCTCCTATAAATTACTCTTTATGTTTTAATCATTATATCCATTTGGAGCCTGACTTATAAACTTGCATACAAAATAAGATGTTGGTCTGTAATTAGTTACTAGGAGACAGCTTCCCAGTTTTTCCAACAGTTTTATTGAATACTGAGCTTCTGTTCCAATAGCCAGAATGTTCAGGTTTATCAAACTATATGCTACTATCTTTATTTACTTCTGCATCTTGTGTACCTATTCTGTTCTACTGAACAACTTATCTATTTCTTGGATTTCCTATGCCAAAATATTTTAATGATTAGGGCTTTATAGTATAGCTTGAGATCTTATACTTCTAGGTTTCTTTAATTTATTTCCTTGACATTCTTGACCTATCTTTCCTTCAGATGAAATTTTTTTAGCTCTATAAAATTTCTCAAGTTTGATTGCTATGGCACTAAGGAAGCAGGTAAATTTTGGTAGTAAAATTTGGTAGTACCATTTTTATTATAATGGCTCAGCCCACCCATAAGTAACTAATATGTTTTCTCCAAATATTTGGATCTGAATTTGTATAAAAAGTTCTTTTGGGAAGGAAGTGGCCTAGCAGTACCAGATTTCAAACTGTACTATAAAGCAGTGGTCATCAAAACAATATGATACTGGTGAAGAGACAGAAAGGAGGACTTGGGGTAAGCGACCTCAGCAAGACAGTCTATGATAAACCCAAAGAACCCAACTTTTGGGACAAAATCCCAATATTTGACAAAAACTGCTAGAAAACTATAACAAGATAAATTCAGAATGGGTGAATGACTTGAATATAAAGGAAGAAACTATAAGTAAATTAGGTGAACACAGAATAGTATACTTGTTAGATCTCTGGGAAAGTAAAGATTTTAAAACCAAGCAAGAGTTTTAAAAAATTACAAAATGTAAAATAAATAAATATGATTACATTAAACTAAAAAGTTTTTGTACAAACAAAACCAATGCTACCAAAATTAGAAGGGAAGCAAAAAATTGGGGAAAAAAATCTTTTTAACAAAAAACTCAGACAAAGGTCTAATTACTCGAATATATAAGAAGCTAAATCAATTGTAGAAAAAAATCAAGCCATTCCCCAATTGATAAATGGGCAAGGGAAATCAAACTATCAACGAATACATGAAAAGTGTTCTAAATCTCTTATAATTAGAGAAATGCAAATCAAAACAACTCTAAGGTACCACCTCACACCTAGTAGACTGGCTAACATGACAGCAAAGGAAAGTGGTGAATGTTGGAGGGGATGTGACAAAATTGGGACATTAATGCATTGCTGGTGGAGTTGTGAATTGATCCAACCATTCTGGATGGCAATTTGGAACTACGCCCAAAGGGCTATCTGTCTTTTGATCCAGCTATAGCACTACTTGGTTTATACCCCAAAGAGATAATAAGGAAAAAGACTTGTACAAAAATATTTATAACTGTGCTCTCTGTGGTGGCAAAAAATTGGAAAACGAGGGGATGTCCTTTGATTGGGGAATGGCTGAAGAAATTGTGGTATCTGTTGGTGATAGAATACTATTGTGCTCAAAGGAATAATGAACTGGAGGAATTCCACGTGAACTGGAATGACCTCCAGGAATTGATGCAGAGTGAAAGAGCAGATCTAGGAGAACATTGTATACAGAGACTGATACCCTGTGGTACAATCAAACCAACAGACTTCTCTACTACCAGCAATGCAATGATCCAGGGCAATTCTGAGGGACTTATGAGAAAGAAAACTAGCCACACTCAGAGGAAGAAGTGTGGGAGTAGAAACACAGAAGAAAAACAACTGCTTGAATACATAGGCTGATGGGGATATTATTGGAGATGTAGACACTAGCTCTAGTCCCTAAACTACCAATAATATGGAATTGGGTTTTAATCAATGATACGTGTAAAAACCCAGTGGAATTGTGAGCTGGGTACAGGGTGTTGGGTGAGGTTTGGGGGAGAGGGAAAGAACATGAAACATGTAACTATGGGGAAATATCCAAAATTTTTAAAAACTGACTTAAAAAAAAGTTCTTTCGGAATTGTATTCATATAGTTCCTCTGTATATCTTGTCAAATATATATTTTAGACTTTTTATATTTATTTTACTTCTTTTTGTTTTTTGGTTTTTTTAAACCCTTGTACTTCGGTGTATTGTCTCATAGGTGGAAGAGTGGTAAGGGTGGGCAATGGGGGTCAAGTGACTTGCCCAGGGTCACACAGCTAGGAAGTGGCTGAGGCCGGGTTTGAACCTAGGACCTCCTGTCTCTAGGCCTGACTCTCACTCCACTGAGCTACCCAGCTGTCCCCCTTTATATTTATTTTAAATGGAAGGTCTATATCTCTTTCTACTGGAATTTGTTAGTAAAATGCAAAAATGTTTGTAATTTGTGAGTTTATTTTATATCCTTCAGCTTACTGAAGTTCTTAATTGTTTTAATTAACTTTTAAGTGACTAAATTCTTATTACCTACAAAAAGTGATAATTTTGTTTCCTCTTTACCTATGTTTACTCTCTTTAATTTCTTTTTCCTGTCTTATTGCTATGGCTATAATTTCTAACACTACAAAGAATAGTAATGGTGAAAATAGACAACCTTGCTTCAGCTCATCTCAATGTGTAGAACAGGCGTACCAAGAAAATGGACCCTTCCACAGAAAATATCAGATTCTCGGAGCCAAGTTCACACTTTATTGAACCTTTCCCTTGGAAGGGAAAGGGAGCATTCCTGCCTGTAGTGAATGTCAAAGTACAGGACAGACAGACTTTATTGTAACCCACACCCCCACCTCCCCCAGAAGGGAGTACCTTTCTAGAGACAGAAAGGTAACACTCCCTGGCTGGATGCCTAGGGGAATGCCTGCATCTACATGTAAAAACACTTTTTTTTATAGTAATCCTGAAGCAAGATTCCCCCCTTCTCTCTTATCCTGGGAAGGCCCACACCCCTTCCCCAGTCATGACCCTTACAACTTGAGCTTGTGATTGAATCCCCAACCCCCATCTCTCTCTGCTAGCTTATCAAAACCAAAACTCGTGATTTTTTTCAGTCTATTCCCAGCTTTGGACAGTGAAGATACATTTGCAGAGAATATGGTATCTGGGAGACCTCCTGTTCTCATTATATCTCTCACTCCTTCCTGGCTTCTCCAGGACTGACTGGCCTTAGAGACTAAAAACAGTAAACGCAACTAAGACACTTAATGTGATGTTACAAAGCTGGGGGACTAGAAGGATGGTGATGCTTGAAGAAACAGGGAAGTTTAGAAAAGGACAGCGTTTGGGGTAAGGGTAATATGTTCAGTTTGGGGCAGGTTGAGTTTCAGATGTCTCTCAAACATCTATTTAGAAATTTTCATAGATAACTGGTAATACAGGAGTGAAGTACAGGTACCAGATATGTAGTTTGGAGAGTCATCTCCATAGAATTGATAAGGTTGGCAAAAGAATAAAAAATAGAAAATAATACAGAACTTTGAGGAGCACCTACAGCTGAGAAGTATAATATGGAATGATGACCCAGCAAGAGAAATGGAGAAATGTAAGTAGGAGGAAAACCAGGAGAAAATAGTGTCTTGAATTCTGTAGTCAATAAAGTCAAATGCAGCAAATGAGTTGAAAAAGATGAGAACTGAGGGTAGAATCTACTTTGTTTGTTTAAAGATCCTTAGTTCTTAACAATGCCTGACACATAAGTGATTCAGAAATTCTCTCTGTCTCTGTCTCTGTCTCTGTCTCTGTCTGTCTGTCTCTCCCATCTATCAGCCTTTGTTTATATTTTCAGCCACCTACCTACATATATATAAATATGAAAAACTGCTTCAAATCACTAATAAGAGAAATACAAATTAAAACTCTTAGTGTTTTATCCTTAATACTCAGCAAATTAGCAAAGATTACAAAATTGAGGTCAAGGACAAAAAAAAGTCACATATAAATCAAAAATATTTACTGCAGCCTTTTGTGGGCTTTATCAAAGCCCAAAAGCCCTTTGTGGGTCTTATCCAAGAAATGGAAATAAAACAGATTTTCATCAACTAGGGAATGGTTTAAAATATCCTAAGAAATAATAAACATGAAGAAATTCAGCAAACCATGAGATTCACATCTACATGTAAACTAAATATAATGTATATAATGACAAAACTGATCACAATTATAATAGTTATAATTTTGCCTGAAGAATAAGTAAAAAATGTTATCTTTCTTCTTTTTATACATGCAGAAGATAAGGGGTGTTGAAGATGACAGATACTGCTAGATTTATTGGTCACTTTTGCTGACCTGTTTTTTCCCACAACTTCCCCTTTTATTTTTAATTACAAAGTGTAGCTAGGGGATGGGAAGGAAGCATGTTCAGAAATAAAGATTATGTAAAAACAAGAGTAAAAAAATAAGTTTCAGAAGCACTATAAAATCAATCAAGTCTAGATGTTAGGTTTAATATGCTAAGTGTTGGGAATACAAACACCAAAACCCAAAATTGCTTCTCTAAAAGAACTCAGTTATATTAGATGTGATATAATACATGAGGTAATATAATGTAATGAAATACAATACAAGGAAAGTTGGGTAGTGCAGCAGATAAAAAGTATCAGGCCTGAAATCAGGAAGACCTGAGTTGAAATCAGGCCTCAAACACTTCCTAGTTGATCCTCACTTAACCTTGTTTGCCTCAGTTTCCTTATCTGTTAAACAAGTTGGAAAAGAAAATGGCAAACCACTGAGAATTTTTACCACAAAAAAATCCAAATGGGGTCACAAAGAATTGGACATGACCAAAAATAAGTAAATAACAGCAAAATGTAATACAATGTAACATAACATGTATAATAGTGTAATATAAAATACTATAATGATCTTCCATAGTATAAGGTAGCACAATATAACATAACATAATGGAATATAATATAAAATATTAATACAAAGTAGCTAAATACAAGGAAGTTAAGGAAGGATGCTACATACTAAGCAGATGAGATAAGAAAAGGTTTCATGGAGGAGGTGAAAGTAACTATTTAAGCAACAAGCATTTAGTAAACACTTAATATTTTCAAGAAACTGTGCTAGAAGAGGACCATTATAGCAGAGGATTGTAAGAGGACGATGTGTTTTCCAGAGTAAGACTGTAGATGGAGTTGAAGCCAGTAAAGTTATGAATACCACGAGCAAAGAAATTGAGGTTGCTTGGCCCGGGCCTCTTCCTCAAATGAAAACCATAGGAGGAACTCACCAATAATAAAAAGGGGCTCGCACATGTCTAAGGTATATTCCAAGGTAAGAAAGATTCAAGGAATTAATGAGTGTTTCGGGATGAGAATGTAGATAAGACATGATGTTAAAGCCTAGGTGGGGGAAAGTGCTACATTGGTTGAGTCTTGAGGAAATAAGAAGGGAATTTATTTTAGGCATAAAGAATGACCAGAGCTAAGGCATGCTAGTAATAATAAGAAACAGAAGACCAATTTGGTTTTTCTGTATTGAAAAATCAAAAGATGGAATTTAGGAGGAGAGGCTCCTAGAAGAAACAGAAAGTGTTAGAATTTACTGAGTAGATGCATATAGGCAATGTGACTAAGGAAAATCATTGTGGGAGCTGGCAGAAAGGTTGAATTTGAACTCAGGTCTTCCTGAATCTAACACCATTCTCTAGCCATCATGAAATACTGTTCTTTGTGTTTAATGAGAAGAAGTTATAAAGGAAAAAATATATACATTTCTCAGCTTTTAACTCTTCTTCAGGCCAGGTAGTATTTGGAAAGATAGAATGAGATTTTAGGAGTAAAGCTAAAGAGTTTAGTTAAAAAGGTCTCACCAGCACTTGCCATAAAGTCTACTTATTTTATTATCAACAAAATGCATCAGCTTCTTACATGTTTCTTTTTTAAAGACAGTGATCAAGAAGATCAATCTCCTCACGGTAACATGACTATTTCAAAGTGCTGCTTCTTTTCATGGATAGTTTTTTAAAAGCATAACCGTTCTTTAAAATTATGATTTTTATACTACTCACCACAATATGAATATCTTCTATTTATTCCTCTATAAACTAAAACAACTCACAATTTTTACAAGAAGCAAACTGTACTCTTTATCTTGAAGAAAAGTATTAAGTGAAGAGTTTCAGTGCTGTACTTGAACTTGGGACTGTGCCATCACAAGCAATAAAGCTTAACATTTACTCAAGTGTCAAAAGCTATTCAATTTGGAAGCTTTCCAGAAGGCCAAGAGCTTCTGCTGACATGCAGTATTCAGCTTTTATATTAGTTTTGAGTTAATGGTAATTTAAGCTTTCTCAATATAATGTCAACAACTAATCTGGCTATTATTCCCTATGCCCAAAGCAAGAGTTCCATTTTTCACAATTTCCTCCCTAGTCCCCAAACAACAGAAAATATTACCTTGATTTCCAACTCTGCTTCACATGCCATCATCAAAAGCATTTAGAATTTCTACTGTGTACAGATACTCTGCAATACTATTTAGCTAAACTGGCTGATTCTCTTCTGACTTCAAGTAATATTACTAGAAAACTTTTCCCTCTTGGCTGTCACAAGATTCATGGCATAATCTGACCTTGTTTTGTTTTTTAACTAAGAACACTATATCTCCAAAAGAATTGAAAATTATACTGTTCTCAAGGGGGGAACGTTTGTAATCAAGAGAATGTTAATGGTTTAACTCAAAAGGAAGAATTTTGAATGGATATTAAGTTTCAAATCTGGTAGCTATAGTAATGGGACAGCTATCTGGCTCAGTGGATACAGCACTAGGCCTAGAATTAGGAAAGCCTGAATTCAAATTTGACTTTAGACATTTACTAGCTGTATGACCCTGAGCAAGTCATTTAACCTTTGTTTGCTTTAATCCCCTGGAGAAGGAGATGACAAACCACCCTAGTATCTTTACCAAGAAAACTCCTTGACCAGTATGATCCACAAAGTCAAGAAGAGTCAAGACATGATTGAATAACAACAAACTAAAGTAGAATCATTTAGATTTATTGCCTTAATCAAAAGCTTAAATAAGTATAGCCCCTGGCCTGATGAGCTGGCAATTGTCAAAAAATAAAATAAAATTTCCTTTGACTCTTAACAGCCTCAAAGTAGGGCTACAATAGTAAATTTTGTGCAAGTGTGAAAGAATATGTCTACCTGGCTTTCAAACTGTTGAGAATTAAAACTCTTTTAAAGGTTAAAAACACACAGAGACCATGGAACCATAAAATTTTACTTTTTTTTTTTTTTAACTTATAATTAGAGATAAGATGTCTGGTTTGGATAAAAAAGGCTGCATTTCCCCCCATGTTCATTTAATGAGTATTCTAGGAAAAGAACTTTAGTTTTTCTGCTTCTAATCATTCCACCTGTGCAGCAAACCAAACTATGCTATCACTCTCACCCCCCCAAAACAAAATATCATAGGAGGTCATTGAGAAGAGTAAATTAATAAATAAACTGGCATTCTGGAAAAATGGAATTAACACTTGTGCACAGAAATCAGCTACTGGAAGAAACTGAAAATAATAACCAAAATCTCATACAAGAAGCTACGAATTCTGGCCTTTAACTGCTGTTGTAACTTCAGTTCTATTATAAAGATTACTATAAGCCTTTGCTTATAATTATCATATGAAAGCAAGTGGGTCCTACTAACTACTATATGGCTAAGAGGCAAGAGTCTGACAAGCTAGTTTTACAATATCATTAAGAAGTTAATTCCATTCTAGCCAATTCCATATTAAGCTTTCTTGGGAGATAAGTAACAAGTATAGAATAACTGCAAACAATTCTCATAGGCTTAATAACACTGCTGCTTTTAGGGAAGACATAGCATGAACAAAATGCTTTTCTGTGAGTATCCAAATACATCTCCAGACTACATATGCAGTTATAGTTTTATGTAAGCTGTCCAGAATCGGCTTTTATTTCTTTTTTGTTCTAAAACAACATAAAGCAAAACTGGAAGGAAAAAAAAAGAGACCACACATAAAGTTTGGTTTCCTACATTACTACTGGATCTCACTAGTATTATTAGGATATCAAAAAGCCATCACTGAAATGAAAACCATAGACATCATAAGTATGAGATGACTCATCACTAAACAAGTTCAACTTGTTCTGCAGATTGCTTGCTGGGAAAACTAAGCCAAAACAAATAGTTAGCTTGTTTTTTTAATTATTTTTAACTGGTAGTTAATTACTATACTAAGATTTAAAGACATTCTGTTGGAGAAAAGTTAGCTATATTTATAGTTTTGCTTAAGTTATTTATTATCTTTTTCATCCCAAAGTGTAAGAGTATAAAGCATGAGATCATAAAAACTATTTAATAGTGATCCAAATTAAAAATTTAGCTATCATGAGAGCACTTAACAGTTAGTATATAATATCAGCATAAGTAAGAGTTGCATTTCATGGAAGAAAAAAACAACTAGGAAGCATTCTCCCTTGGTGTGCTAATAAATTTCACTTCCTTTCAATCTGGCTACTCACTTTATTTGACCTTATACTTTTATAAATCTACTGTGGATGAAATATGCCCTGGGGGGCCCACTCCCATCTGATTGAGAAAATCCCTACCAATCTAAAAGAAATTAACAAATAACAAGATGTGGTGAGTCTAGGATAGTTAAATTAAGACAAACACTGTGACAAAAGTTCCAATAGTTTCTTCTAATTAATGCAAATATACTTTAATTAGGAAGGTTAATCAAAAAATCTACATCATATGCAGAATGCCAAATAAAAAGGATTTTGTTCTAGTAGGATAAAAAAATAGACATTTGAAATTGAGGACCTACTGCCTCTATCCTGAAACTCAAGTTTTTAGATAAAATAAAGGCACTCAATCATAGTAAGCCATTCATATTTTCATAATGGTTTATAGTTTATAAATTTTCTTATATATATTGATAACATATGTGATAATGAGATTAAGTCTACACTGCCCATCTTTAGATTTAGTCACCAAAGGTGAGAACACCTCTAATTCTGGGAAGTCCATAACCCACATGTGCTAGAGTGGATGACAAATCAGAATCAACTGACTGCCCCCTAGGCAGTACTATGAGAATTGTCTATTGTGATTGGACATGCAAATTAAGAGGGAGGCACAGGAAGTGATGAATAAATGACCCCTTTAAAAGGAGAAGGCTCTCAGTCAGCTGGGGTCTTTGGTGGAAGAGAGCATCTGGAGAAGGACCTTTTCTGGTTCATGGAGGAGTGTTAGAATGCTGAGACTCTGGTGGGACCTCTGACTGCTTCCCTTTGAATTGTCACGTGGGTAAGTTAGGCTGACTCTCTCTTCTGTTTCTGGAGGCTCTACCCTCAGGGAGGCCTCTCTTGCCTCTCTAATTGTAAAAGGCCTTGTGGCTAGAAGCCTTGTTTAATTAATCTCTGTGCCACTCTGCTGGGGCCTCTAAATTCCTACCTGGTTCAGGCCTCTGGTCCGGGCCAGAGTTTCTCTCTCTCAATTTTCCTACCTTCAAACTTCCTAATTGTAAATAAATTACCATAAAAGTCAATTTTGACTTGAGATTATTCTTAATTGAGGATTGATAATAGTTCAATCCTCTGGCGACCATCTTTTAATATATTGAACCCATAAAACCCCTTTTTCACCCTTACACATAATGGTGAGGTATGTAGTGAAAATAGTACCTCCATTTTGTGGACAAGGAAATTAAAGTTTCAAGGATTAGAATTTGTGTCTCATTAGTGTTCTTTCTCTAATGCCATGCAAGCATGCCAAAACAATCAATACTTATATTAAGTACAAAGCAAAGTTGATCTTAATTTCTAAGCGTGCATAAAGAGATAGTCCTAAAGTGTGCTGGACTACTATGTTCAGTATAATAAACACTAGTATTGTACTATTACCACTTACTCAAAGGCCAGGCAAGAAGGATAGAGATCATTATTCCCTTTCTTTATCCTGAAAGGTATCCTATGAATTCTTTTCTTTTTATTTTTTGCCACTTTTTAAAAATCCTTATCTTCTTTGTATGGATTCTAAGACAGAGGAGCAGTATAGATTAGGCCAGTGATGGGCAAACTACAGCCTGTGGGCGAGATGTGGCCCCCTGAAATTTCTATCCAGCAGCACTGACATTATTCCTAATCTGACAAATACAATGAGAAGGATACAATACAATGAAACTTCAAAAGAGTTGCCTTAGAAACAGACTGACAGATGAGCATTTCCTTTCCTTTGCCCATCACTGGTAGGCAAATGAGATTAAGTGACTTGTCTCATAGAGCTAGGAAGTATCTAAAGCCAAATTTGAACTCCAAGTTCTCCCAATTCTGGGTCTAGTACTATATCCACTGTGCTACCTAGAATTTACCCTCTGTAAATTCTTAAAAAAAAAATTTGTTGAGATTTATTTTTATACCACCTATTTATTGTTTAAAAAAAAGAGAGAAAAGCAATTCAGCAAAACTAACCAACATATCTAGTCATGCACCATATGCAGAGTTCATACTCATAGTGCCTAACCTATGGGAAAGAAGTAGAGAAGGTGTTCTTTCCATTCATATTGTTGTTTTCCTGGTTCTGCTTAATTCTTTCTGTTTGCATCAGTTATGGTACAGTAATATTACATTCTGTTATAATGAATTTCTGGGACAAGATGGATACCACTTTGAGTGACAAGACTGTCAGTTGGAGACCTCGGAATGTACCCAGGTGCCGTGAGCCAGGGCCAAAAGTCAGTTGGAGCCCACCCTATAAATACCCATCATGCACAGCACAAGATAGCTCATTCTGGAGCAATCTTCGGTGGCAGGTGGTTCAAGAGAGGGAGGGTGGACTCTATATCTGCAATTCAACTTACTTGCCTGAAAGACCTAGAGAGCTATTATATATCTACCATCAATAGAGCTGAGAGAGAGAGCAGTACCACTGTCATTCAAGAAGACCAACAGCCTTCCCTATTCTTTGGCTTGGCTCTAGCCAAGTCAAGCCAGAGTTAGTGAGAGGGTGAAGAATATCCAGTCTCTATCTGATCCAGCAACCTCTAAAGCTTTGATCAACTCCTTAGATAATTAGCAATAGCATTCCCAAATCCTCTATCCTTTTCCTTGTTCCTAACCCATTTAAGCCAGAATTAAATACAGTTGTTTGGTACCAAGTCAAAGATTGAAGTACCTTTCCTGAGTGGTGAATATATCTAACGCCATTAGGAAGGGGAAGATAGTCATGCAGTCAGACTTGGAGTGTTATCTGATCAGCTCATTAATAGCCCATATCAACATTCAAACCAACCTCAAGTTGAGGAACTAGAGAAGTTGACAAAACACACAACTTCTCAGTTGTTCCCTGCCTGGGCAACTGTTGAAAGGAGACAGTTTGGCAGGCTCAGTCCAGCAGAGCCTGCCACATGGGAGAGGCATAGCTCTTCTATTAGTAGCACTCACACAGAGGTCAGTGTGTGGGTGGGTGTCCTCTCATCCCCATCCTTTTTTAACAATTCATATGTCCAATTAATTTAGCTATTAGTCAAAGGTCATCTATTTTATAATCAGTTCTTTCTATTAAATGCTACTATAAATATTTCTGTGAATGAGACACTTCTTGTTGTTATTGATCTCTTTAGGGTATATGCCAACAGTGGAATCTCTAGATCGAAGGATATAGACATTTTAGTCACTTTCTTCAAATAATTTAGAATTACTTTCCATAAGGGATAAACCAATTAAGAGCTCCAACAAAAGTGAAATATTGTACCCATCATTGTACAACTACTCTAGTACTTAAAATTACTACTACCTTTTTTCATTCTTGTCAAATTTCTGAAGTGAGATAAAACTTCAGAGCTATCTTGATTTGAAGTGTTCTTACTATCAGTGATATGGGGTATTTTTATATGGTTGTTATTAATTTACAATCCTTCATTGGAGAATTGTTTGTTCATATCTTTACTCATCTGCTTCTTAAATTCAATTTTTTTCAAATCTGTATTGGTAAGATTAAATTGAATTTGGGAGCTAAGTGAGCACAGATCATGTAATGGTTTTCTCTTTTTCTCATATATATATTACATAACTTCACTATCCCACACACCTCAATTGTACTCCTTCCTTACCTTTGCATTAGCATGTCTCTCTTTCTTTAAGTCACAGTTGAAGCAATATCTTATGCATGAAGCCTTTCTGAACCTCTGAACTACTGCTGCTATCCCTCCCAAACTACAGTGTATTTTACTACTTTCATTCTATTTTGATGTTGTATATGTTTTTATAAATACATTTTTCCTAATCTCTGGGTACAGTTTTAAGTTTTAATAGTTACTAAATAACTTTAAAATATATGTAAAATCCTCAATATTAGAATGCAAGCTTTTTGCAAGGAAAGGTTCTATCATTTTATGTACTTGTAAACAAAGCAAGAAAGTAAGTGCTTAATACATGCTTGTTGCTGGCTTGAATGAAAAATTTAAAGAACCAGAGTTCAGAATCTTACCCAATAAAATATAGAGAAAACAGAATTTGAATCCTTCTATTAAAAAACAGAAGAGCAATCAGAACTATTTTTAATGCCCTCCTTACCTGTACAGTTGACGATCATAAAGCTAAAAATAAATGATGGAAAATATTTTAGTTTTTAAACAAATAAAATTGTATTTGTTGCTTTGCATCACAATAGAAAATTCAAAGAAGAAGAAAATGTAAAAAGTCACAAAATTAATGCAGTTTTTGGAGTTTTTCTGGCTATGGAAAGATGATGATGCCTACTTGAATTTACATAATGCCATTTATTCTAAAACTTCAAAGTACTTATCTTCATGATATTCTTGACAAGTCTGAGAACCTAGGTCAGGTCCTACCTCTGGGCTACTACCTATACTGCTTGGGGTAGTCATCTCATCATTCTGAAGCTCTCTTTCTTTATCTATAAAAATCAAACAGCTAAAGTAGATGTCCTATATAAAGTCCCTTCTAATGATAAACCTATATGAAACCCTAAGTACTATCTACAATTTGTAAAAGATTAAATTAAGGGACACAAAAATAAAAGTTAGTCTAAGATCACAAAGTTTTTCAGTTATAAAGCCAGAATATGAACTCAAGAAATGACAGTGCACAGCAATATCATAAATAAGCTTTTACTAGGAGTGAAAAAATAATAAGACAAAAAAACCTCTGAATTTTTTTCTCCTCTGTGTATAAGATCACCATAATCTCTTGTCATCCAAAAATGAAAACATTAATTATTCTGCTCCAGAATTTTCTCTCAAATTCATTTTGACAAATTTAGCCCAGCATTAAAAAGGTCCTCCAAAATCTCTCATTTATCTTTTGGCCTTGATTTAATAGTATTTTCCCCCAAAACATTCTATATTCCAATTAAATGAATTATTTAGCATTTCCTTTTCCTGTCATCATCATCTTCATCCAGTTTCTCTCCCTTTCTACTCCACTCCCAACACTTCCAGCAAATATTCTAATTCTTCCCTTTCTTAGAAAATCACTTCCTTTATGCAAATCTTCCTAATTTTCCATGCTAAAAGTTGTCATCTCCTCAAAATTCTCGTTAACATGACTTCTTTTCACTTAATTTCTTACTACTTTTCTATTTATCTGTTTTCAAGAAGATAACTCCCCTTCTGGATTCTAAACTTCTTAAAGGCAAAGACTCCTTGGTTGATTTCATAATTCTTCCCTATCCTCTAATATAATATACATGCTTAATAAATGCTTGATAAATTTAACTGAATATTCAAAAGCTATGATTAGAACTAATGAATATCTGTTCATTTTTAACTCAAATACATTTTAAAATAGTAAAACAAATATACTTTAAGCCTCCTGAATGTAAGTGAAATGAATGGAGGTAAGTATTATGATAATTAAACTCTGAAGATTGCTGAATAATACCAGTAATGTTTAATTACGCATGTAATGTTGAGTCCTGTGATTTTAGGTTAAATCTGAACATCTGAATTATTATATAATTATTATCATCATCATCACTACTACCACAATTACTACTTGTTTTGTATTATTGGACAGCTAGATAGCTCAGTGGCTTAGAGCTCTGAACCTGTAGTGCAGAAAATCTGAGTTTAAATCTGGCCTTAGACACTTATTTGCTATATGACTGTTAATCTCTGTGTCAATTTCCTCATCTGTAAAATGGGTCTAACTACTTACCTCTCAACATTCTTAAGATAAGATGAGAGCATATTTGTAAAGCATTTTGCAAATCTTAAAGTACTATATGAATATTAGGCATTATTAGTGACACTAAAACTTGGATAGATTTAGAATGTTCAAAATAATTTTAAGGTAATACCATTATCATCATCAAATATAACTCTTGTCTATCTAATAGCTGCAAAAGAATTAAGTTTCTTAACTCTTGCAGTAGAAAGAACTTTAATTCCTTCAATAATTATTAATAATCAAAGAATGAAAGGGATGAACCTTTCAGTTGTTAACTTCTATCACTTTAAATAATGAAAGATACAAAAGACTTGAGAGTTCCATAAAAAGAGGGAAGAGTTTCTCTTTGAAAGATCCTGAAGTAAATGGAAGCAAGAAATAGTTTCTATAAAAATGTAGATATTCACAGCATGATACTGTTTTGAATAAACAAATATGGATACAAACCTGCTGATGGATCTGTTTAAGTCCTTCCAATGACTTTTGATCCAAATAATCTGTAATTGGCCTGTGAAATTATAAAGATAAAAACTTCATACAGAGTAAATTATAATTATCAAATTAGATAGCATAATAATGAAAAAAAAAACACAGGTTAAAAAGAACCAATTCCCAGTTGACTATAAGAGACTGAAAAAGAAATTTTTGCTAAGGAATGAAATTACAATGGGAAATGAAGAAACTGGGGCATTAGTCAGAAATAGAGGCAAAGGAAGGGGCCTAACATAATCTACCCCATCTAGATTAGCAATGGCAATGGAACCAACATTCAAACTATAAAGGGAACACAACTAACTTGCCCAAATAAAAAATTCTAAATTCAGTACAACTCAGCCTCCCTATGTGACTGGAAGAAAGAAATGATGCAAAAGATAAAAAAAATTAAATGAAAGTTCAAAAGAAAAAAAAAAAGAATATATATCTTAGAACAGAATAGAATAGTTGAACAGAGAAACTAGAAATACTAAAATGAATAATGGAATCCCTGAGAACCAGAATAAAACAAAGAGAATTAAATTATTACAGGAGGTAATAAGATATATTAGAATAAAGTAGAAATAGAAGAAAATGTAAGGATCTACCATCAAAGAAAAACTTACCTGGACAAAGAGAATTACTTTAAAAGAATCACATGATTCCCTTAAACAGTGATAGCGAATCTTTTAGAAATGGAGTACCAGACCCTACCCCAAGACCAAGTGCCATGCCCACATGCCCCCAGAGACAACATGCCAACCAAGTGCCAGGCACACCTTGCCCCCCCCCCCCCTTATCCCATACAGGGGAGAGAAAAAGCACTCCCATTGAGCTGCTGGACAGAGGAGTGGGTGAAGTGAGGAATGTCCTCAGCTAGTGTAGACGGGGGAGGGAAGTGGCCCAAGTTTTCCACTTCCCTCCATCTCTGAAGCCTGTGAGCTGCCCACATTACCCTCTGTGCACTCCCATTGGGTTGCTGGGCAGAAAGGCAAGTGCTGTGAAAAAATATTACCAGGTATGATGGAGATGGGGAGGGGGAGCAGCTCTGCCCGAGTCCCTCTGCTTTTCTAGTAACCAACTCTTGGGAGGAGGTTTGGGGGGGGGGCACGTGCTCACAGAGATTACTCTGTGTGTCTTCTTTGGTACCCATGCCATAGGTTTGCCATCACTGCCTTAAAACTATGACTAATCAACAAAATTGAACATAGTATTTAAAGAAACAAAATTGCTCATATTGATTAGAATCTGAAATTGAAGTAAAAATAAAAAGAATTCATTGATCACCTCCTCAAAAAAAATCCCAAACTAAATATATGAAGCAGTATCACAACCAAAAGCTAGAGTTTTCAACTCAAAGTAAAAATATTTCAAAAGCAGCCAAAAAGTTCAAGTACTAAGGATTCAGTCAGTTAATATCTTGTAAAAATATTGTAAGATATGCAAGTTGTGTAAGAATAGCATCCTATTTGCATAATTTCATACTAATATGTGAATGAATCAAAGTCCTAAATACTACCAGATGTTACCTGATCTGTGAAATTTTAATGTTAGTAATATAATAGGCATTTTGGGGGGTATTTTTAAACATGGGGACTAACAGGTAGCCAGATCATCCTGATTTTAAGTCTGTCCCTGCAGTAAGTCAAAAATTCCAGTCAATAAGGATCAGCTAAAAAGGAGTTCCAACTGAATATAGACAGACAATGGGAAGGCTAAAGGGAAGAAGAGAGGAGATTGCTAGATTGTGGCATCAAAGTTGGGGAGAAATAATCAGCATGAAGCTGCTGATAAATGACAACAGTTACCACACAAGAAGAATTAACAGGAACCAGAATTGAAGTTGGTAAGCTAAGATGAATATGGTCAACTCAGTAGACAGGAGTCAAGAGCAAAGTGTAAGGACAGCTAAAAGTGGTAGGAAAATTAAGCAGTCAAAACTGGTTACCAGTATAGCATGTTACTGACTGAGAGGCTGCTATATAATATGAACAGCCCTTGGGGTAAATATGCATGTTCTGCAAATAATGCTTGTATGTATACACAGTTCTTCTTCAGCTCACTTTTTGTATAATTTCTTCCTCTCCATTCCTTCCATTAGTTTCCTTCTGAAACTTGACATTCTCTAAAAACTATGAAACTTGAATACTTAAAGCCAAAGATCACAAAGTTATCATTATGAAAATAAGAGATTATTATTTTAATAGTACTCATTATTCATCTTTGGATAGTTGTATTGAGCTTGAGTTTATAATATGTAAGATCAATTGCTGGGGAATACAGGAAATATTAATGTTTTTTATAAATAATCGTCCTTGAATATAAAGTGGTTAGTTTATTTAACAGAGACTTTTGTATTTTAGCTGCAGTGGGAAAGCAGTTCCACAAATATAGGACATGACTCATCAGAAGAGATACCAACTAGGACATATCAGCATCAATAGGTGAAATGCAGGCACTTGAAGACTGCAATGCTGGAGCAAATGAACTAAAATTAAAATGGATGAGACACTGACCAAAAAAAAAAAAAGTCACATTTAATTGTACAGAGAGGTTTTATCAAAGATAACAACTGAAAAAAATTTATACAAATGTCTTTATACCTATTTTTCTCAGCTGCTAGTTTGTACAGGGCATAGGTGATCTCAGCACAGGCAAGAACAGCTCCATGTCGAGTATGTAAATCAGAGCACAAAGCTAAAGGCAGCAGCTTTGGGAAAACTGCAAAATATGCAAGGAACTTATTTTATTGACAAAACATATAAAAATTAAATATAAAACTATAAAGCATTAAAAATATCTGCCCATTCATGACAATAAAATAAAAGTAATATAGTAATATCTAGCATACTACTGATTTAAAATTCCATTTAACACCCATTTAGAAGATGCAGATGAGTTTTATAAATATCACCAAGACCATCTTTTGATTGGAAATAGTCTAAATGAAAAATCGCACCCCTCAGTTATGAATACTTGCAAAAACACTTGATCTTAAATTAGGTATTTCTCTAAGACTACACAAACTTAAACTCTGCAAAGTAGCATATAATTAGGATTTACTGTCCTGAGATTCATTCAATTATAAAAGTACATTATTAGCATAATATACTATTATGTATTTCAAATGCTTTTATAAATATATAAACGCTTTTTAACAATTCAATTGTCAACATTACTTTTCTATGTGCTGTCAGCATCAGAAGATAATATTGCTGATCACGATATTTTTAGTTAAAATACTAATACAGAGAAACAGTGTGTAAAACAGAGACAAGTAGCCTAGAAAAGGTACAGTGGTGCTCTCATGTTTTATTGTTGTTCAGTCATGATCAAATCTTTCTGACCCCATTTGGGACTTTCTTGGCAACAGTACTGGAATGGCTAGCCGTTTCCTTCTCCAGCTCATTTTATAGATGAGGAAATGGAGGCAAATGGTTAAGTGACGATCCTAAGGTCACATAGTTAGTAAATGTCTGTGAATTTGAACTCAGGAAGATGAGTCTTCTTGACTTTAGGTCCAGTGCTCTTATTATCCATTGCACCATCTAGTTGCCCTCATCTTGTGATACTCTACACTTTATTTTTTTAAAGTTTTATTGATATATTTTATTTTTATATACTGCCTAGATTTCTCTTTGCCCTACTCTATGCCCCTCTGAGATATCCTTAATTTTAAAAAAAGAATAAAAAAGGGAATAAAAGAGAGTTAAGCAAAACTGACCAAAAGAATGAAATAGCCTTGTTTGACGTATTCTACAAAGTGGGGGATGTACCTTCTCACCTCTCTTGGGTTAAGCTTGATCATTATAACTTCATCTTTTTAGACCTTTTTTTGGTTGGTTCTTTCATTTCCATTGCTAAAATAATTGTGTTCACTGTCTTCCTGGTTCTGCTTAATAATACAGTTTATATGTCTATTAAACTCTTAGAGTAGTAAATCAGATGAGATGTCAGTCTAAACCTAATTTCTGCAAAGTTGCCTTCCAATATTCTTAGCAATTCGGGTCAAATTACCTTCCTTAGGTAATTTGCGTTTTCAGATTTGTAAAATCTGTTTTTATTTTAGTTCAATTAACTATGATTCTTCCTTATCTGGTCTGTTCCACTCATCTTCTTTCCTATGTTTTCTATCCATACAGGTATTAAGTATACAGTGAGACTGTCTTCCAGATTCTTCATGCATTTTGTAGTTATTTTCAAAGTGACTTCCCTTTTTATTATTATCTCTTGAATTTTGTGTTTCCTATATGAAAATTCTAATGATTTTTCTAATGAATTATAGTACTGAGTTTCAATTAGTTTCTGTGCTTTTTTCCCTAGGATTTTCTAAGTAAAACACGTTGTCATTAGCAAACAGGGATAGTTTTGTCTTTTAATGTATATCTTTAAATTCTGTCTTGTTTTAGTAATGTTTCTTCTAGAAATGGCAATATTTGGGAAATAAAGCAATCAGTGAAATCTAGCCTGTGTCTAGAGTCAGAAAAATTTGAGTTTAAAATAACTTCAGACACTTCTGAGCTTTGTGGCCCTCAGCAAGTAACCTATTTCTCAAAGTTGTGAGGATCAAGTAAGATAATATTTGTTCTTAGCACAATGCCTGGAACATAGTAGGTACTTAATAAATGCTAGCTCTTATTAATATATTGAGAAATTTTCTAATTATCTTCATTGTTTATAATGATAGGTGACAGTTTTAGACATTAAATTTTTATCATATTCAAACAAAAGCCCTTTTGTGCCAATAATTAGTAAGGCTTTTTTTTGGCATAAATAAGTATTATACTTGGTTGCAAATTTATTCTGCATCTATAATCATGAAGTTTGGAACAGTTTTACTCTTAAAAGGATTGTGTTCCTTGTTTTACTAATGTGCCTAAAACCCTGGGAAAAATCCAACTTTATATAGTGAAAGAACTTTTTGGACAAATGGCTATAGTCATTTGGTCATATTGTTGAATAAATATATTCATTAATAATACTGATATACTTCTCTTTCTTTGCTTAGATATTACAACTAAATTTATCTCATAAAGGGAGTTTGGTAGGTTGTTTTCTTTCTCAATTTTTCAGGAATATTTCTTTAAGTTTTATAACATTCTCTTGGTCCTTCTACACCAAATAACATTTCATTGGTAGTACCTTTAAGGATAGTTCAATTTGTTTTCTGATATTGCAATACTTAAAATTTTTAGTGTTTTCTATACACTTGGTTATTTTCTAACTTTGTAGATTATACTTTCTTTTGAATTCTCAATGTGCTGGCATATAATTGAAAATGATAGATTCATAGATTTCTTCTGATCATTATGATTTCGACTAGTTCACTTTTATTTTGTCAGTTTGATTTTTCTCCTCTTCCTTTTAATCAAGTTGGTTAAAGTTTTCTAAAAATTTTAGCCTCTAGTTTTGTTTCTATAAGCTCTCTAAGTCTTTATTTTAAAATTTATTTCATAAGATTTAGATCTGTTAAGGATCTGAGAAACTAATGAGTTCAACCCCTCATTGTACAAAAAAGGAAACCAAGGCAAAGAGAGATTAAGTGAGTTTCCTAGAATCACAGAGTCACTAAATGTCTGAGACAAGCTTCTAACTTAGGTCATTCTGACTCCAAATCTAATAAGTCTATCCAATATGCAAACTAGAGGCTTCATTAATGTTGGGATTCTGAATAATGAGGGTAAGACTCTAATACCCTCTAACTCTTTAATGCCCAAACACAATTACTTTTTAACCATTTCTAGTTGAATGGTCAACATTTATTCTTATATGCTTATTTTACTCTTTTCCTGAGGACTGTTTTAGCCACATCTCACAGCATACACTTCTTATACGTTATAATAAATCATAATAATTTTCTTTTATTTTTGTTTCTATGATTTTTTTCTTTAACACAATCATTGTTCAGAATGTCCTTGTTACAGTCCCACTAGGGCTATGTCTTTTGCTAATGCTCTTCTGATTACTTGTTAAAACTGTTATGTTCTCCAAAGGATGTGTTTAGTATTTCTGTGTTTTTGTGTAAACTTATTATTTCTATGTATACTAGTACAGGATCTATTTTTTTAACATTTATTAATATTCATTTTTAACATGGTTACATGATTCATGCTCCACCTTTCCCCTTCAACACCCCCCCGCACTCACCCCCACCCATGGCCGATGCAGGATCTATTTTTATTGAGACAGCTGGTGATAAAAATATTTCTGTTCTTTAATGCTTCCATTTAAAAGCTGCTAATTTTTTCAGCTTTTAATTTGGTGACTATACAACTATTGTGACTGATATTAACAATTATTTTTCTTTTATTTTTTTAAAAATACATGTTTTCCATACTGTTATTCATTCACTGCTATAGTTCCTCGAGGTGAAATAGAATTTCCTTGTTTATCTCTATTGAAAGAGTTAATTTTATTTTTCTGATAGCATATCTAAAAGCATTTCCTCCTTATCTGTATTGACCTAATATACAGTAAATTTTGTCCCAGTCTCTCATACAATCTCATTGCAACAAATTATGTGGCTTTCTTTTCTTATTTTTGACACTCATTTTATCTATTAATACTTAGTTTTAAAAGCTAGACTTAGATTTTCCTTTCTTTCATGGCTCTTCTTTTAAGCCAGAATGGTTTTATCACTTTGAAATTTTTTGTATGGTTGATCTTTTGATTAACATTATTATATTTTGTTTTCTTGAATCTTTTTGCTTTACTCATATAAATCCTTTCATGCTTCTCTGTATTCATATTTGTAACAGCACAATAATATTCTATTATATTTAAGTAGCATCTACTTTGTTTCTGATTTCTTGCTATAATAAAAACTGCTATTATAATTATTTTGGTGTTTATGGCAACTGTCTTTGTAATGACCTCTTTGAGGCATAAGCCATTAGTGTTATCTCTGGATCAAAGGATATAGACATTTTAGTCACTTTATTTCATAATTCCAACTTCCTTTCCAAATGGTAGTGGTAACAAATATACTAACAATGCACTACTGTGTCTATTTCAACAAACACTCCAATCATGACAATTCACATCTTTTTTCATTATGAAACCTCATGGTTGTTTTGATTTGCCCTTCCTTTTGTTAGTGATGATTTGGAATATTAATCTATATGATTAATAATGGTTCAAAATTATCCTTTTGAGATTTCTTATCCTACATTAATTTTGTGGTACAGAAACTCTTCAGTTTCATGTAATCAAAGTTATTTATTTTGTTTTTTCATATCTCTTTTTGGTCAAGAACATATCCCTAACCTATTACTGAGAAAGGCTTATAATCTGCTTCTCTTCTAATATTTTTATATGATCTTTAATACTGCAATCACATATCTACTTAGAATGTATTAGGGCATACAGTGTAAAGTATTGTTCTGAGCATAATTTCTGCCAGACTACTTCCTAGGTTTCCTGATAATTATCAAATAAGTTTATTCCTGAGTAATTTATACATTCCAATTTACCTATCATTGGCTTACTGAATTTCACTGTTTCTGAATATCACTTGTCTTCCTTTTTCACTGATCTAGCTATCTATTTCTAAAATAATACCAGATGGGAGGCAGCTAGGTGGTTCAATGAATTCATAGCCAGGCCTAGAGATGGGGAGGTCCTGAGTTCAAATCCAATCTCAGACACTTCCTTAGCTATGTGATTTTGGGCAAGTCACTTAACTCCCATTATCTGGCCCTTACCACTCTTCTGCCTTGGAACCAACACACAGTACTGATTCTAAGATAGTAAGTAAAGGTTTTAAGAAATAATAATAATAATCATACTTAATGCCTTTGACAACTGCTGCTATGTAAAATAGGCTGAGGTTTAATATCGCTATTCTCTTTTTTCTAGACTTCATTATTTCCATTGGCATAGATCTCTTATTTTTTTCAAATAAATTTTATTATTTTATCAGGTGCTACAAAGTATCCCACTGACTTTGATTGGTATAGCAACAAAACTGTAAATAAAATTTGGTAATATTGTCAATTTTATAATATTTTCATGGATGGCTATGACATGGGCAATTTGATATTCCTCCAGGTATTTAAGTTGCTCTACGAGATGTGTGACTGCAATACAAGAATGATTACATGAAAATGAAGAGCATAAAAGGCATAAATAGATATTATATTATGGTGAAGGTTTTTCTGAATCTGCTGAGATAATTACCAGTTTTATAAACATAATTTTTAATATAACTAATCTGAGCATGAATACAACTTGTTTATGATGAATGATTTTTGGATAAATTACCATACTATACCTAATAGAATTTTATTACATTTTTATTAAAATATTTTTAATCAATATTCACTAATGATATTGATGTTCTGCGTTGCATTTTTCCTTGGTTTCTAATTGAAGATTTGTCCTAAAAGAGTTCACAAACTAAGTTAGATCTTTTTGTACTGTATCTTGAACTTCTTTTCTCATCATAACACATAGTCCATTTCATCCAACATTTTCTGTTGGGCACAAAATAGTCCTTTGTGATTTGAACTGACTTCCTTTATATGTGAATGTCTTTCTCCTAGTTACAAAATTTGTTTTTTGTCACTGAAATCATTCAATTTAACCACTAAAAGTTTGCAACATATGAGTTTTTAATTTGTTTTCCAGGAGGTGATTCTTTCAAATGACACTTTGTTTTCTGTGTTCAAAAGTTCTGCAGTTTTTTGTATTCATGCTTTTCTGGGAATTAATAAATTCTGCCTCATCAGTTAGTTATATATTTATTTTCCTGTATATTACAAAATTTATTCATAGATACCTGGATGAATTTAGCTGATCTGAAAGATATATTTACTTCAGTTACTAATATCTTCCCTATTAATTTACCCACTTATGATCAAGATCCTAAACTAAATTTTCTTCTTCCTAAAATTTCTGATTTCATTTTGGGTCTTTTTTTCCCCTTTATGTTTACTAATTGCTCAGTTTACAATTCATTCCCTTGAAATTGTGGTTACCTCAGCAGTGATGGCAAACCTTTTAGAGAGGTGGATGATGTGAGAAATGCACTAAGGCATGTGTGGAGAGGGGGAGGAGAGCAGCCTAGCCCCACATCCCTCTAGCATTCTAGTAGTGAACTCTGTGTTGGGGCAATGGTGCATGTGCCCACAGAGAGGATGCTGAGTATCCCCTCTTGCACATATGCCATAGGTTCACTACCACAGCCTCAGAGGCTGTACCTCAAAGTCATTTTAGCCTCCCTCCCTACTGTGAAGTTCATGTTTCACCAGAATTGGTCTCTACCTCAAGTGACTTCTAAGGAGACACAAATGGCTCTGGCTGGATACTAGTCAACTTTCCCACAAACTAAATAGAATACTAAGTATGCTGATATCTTGTTCCAGTTTTCCTTCCTCAGTTCTCTGACTAATTATTATGGCAGCAAAGCATATTGCCATCCTAGCTAGAGTAAACTTTTGCCTTTCAGTTTTCTAGGATTCAAGAAGGAAAAGAGTGGGAGAGTTGGTGGAATTGAGTTCAGTTTGTATAGCTCTGGCAGAATGTGCTGAATTAGGTGCCTTAAGGATTTTCTCAAAGCCTTTTCTTTTGTTCATTGTATTTTTACCTCATGATTCCTAGAGTCTTTGATAATGGAGACAGTTGATAGTACTTTATTTCTTCCACTAATTCCTATTTTGGAGAAGTTTTGAGGAAGGAGAAACTGTCTAGGTTCCATCTTATTGGTCACATGATCTGGAATTCCCTGCCATTTATATAGGACCTACTATATGCTAGTCACTTTGAAATGCTTTATAAATATTATCTTGTTTAATCTTCACAACAACTCGAAGAGTTAACTCTTATTATTATTCACCCCTTTATACTGAAGAAATGAAGACAAATGGAGTATTAAGTCACACAACTAGTAAGCATTTGAGGTCAAATTTGAACTCAGGTCCTCCCATGTCTAGGCACAGCATTCTAATCATTGTACCAACTGAGATATTAGGCAAACAAAAGAACAATGATATTTTATCAATTTCAAACGACATTATTCTCTTAAATATGTGAATAAAATATATAAACAAATATATTACTTGTAAATGAATTAAAACAACCCCAGTAATTCTGAAATGTTATTATATTAACAATACCAATAGGCTCTGTGTTACCAAACAATATTTTTCTAAGACAACTTTGGAATTTTTTCCTTTCCACTTAAATTAATGCCTAACTCTTGCCAGGCTGAAAACGTATTAAATGTGAATAATTCAAAAGTTATCTTAAATTACCTAATGCCTACAGTTTAAATATTGATATAGTACTTAAATTCACAATATGGAATCACGATAAACACAACCAATGCAATGAAAAGCTAATTAAATCAGGCTATTGCCATGAATGAGTGATACTCTGAAAAACTGGAAATAAAAGGAGAGCTAAAGGATAGTCCAAAAAGTAATCATGGTTTATTGTGTCTTCCTTTCTTACATCTTTAAAAAATGTCTCCTCCCAAAACAAAATAAGTTATTTTTAATGGAAGCTATAATTTGATAAAAAAAAAATCAGCTTTTATAAACACAAATAATTCTCTAGGGAATTGTAAAAAATATATTTCAAAGTAGGAGTGAATCTTTACTGAAGCTTGATATTACTCATAAATATGAGGAAAAAAATATTTCATTTACTTAGAGAGGACCCAGCAAACCAGATACCTTGGTTAGACCAGGCCACCTGTTGCCAAGATACCATCAGAATCTCCCTTATGTGCAACCTTTCTATCAACACTCCATTTGCTTTTTATCTTTCCATCCTGACCTCCTTCCCCACTCCATCCTAACCCCTTTAGAAAGGAGTTGAGAAGCTATACTGCACCTAAACACTATTACAAACAACACTGATGAGTAGGAAGCCTATTGTTATGGAACACCAGGTCTTGCCAACTTCCCTACCACTACTCCTTCTGATTCCTGGTCAATGATCTGATTTTCCAGTGTATAAGAGTATACCTGGTTCTTGCTATCTTCCCTGGTGCCCAAGTCTTCTCTTGCTTTTTGATTTTTACTCCTAGTGCTTAGCACACTGCTAGACACATAAATATGCACTTAATCAGTGTATTCATTCATTCAACAAACATCTGTCAACATTTATTGAAATAAGAACCATTAGACAAATCTGCATTTTGTCTGTACTTTTACTGAAGAGTTAGGAGACTGATGCTTAGGCTTAGTTAGCTGTATGGTTTAAAATTTGCCACTTTATTTGAGAGAAAAAATAAGAAATTCAAACTGCTGCATGTACATAGAAGAAACTTTGGAATGTTAATGCCTCTAACCATTGGTTATTTATTTAGCCAGTCAGGTTATACAGTAAAGATCTGAATTCAAATGTAGTTGCAGACACTTATTAGCTATGTGATCCTGTGTAAGTCATGTAACTGCTATCTGCCTGTTTCCTTAACTGTAAAATGGGAATCATAATGTCACCTCTCTCACAGGATTCTTGTGAGTATTAAATGAGATAAAATTTGTAAAAGTGCTTACCTCAATGACTAACACATAGTAGGTACTAAAGAAATGCTTGTTCCCTTAAAAGAAAAAAAAACTCTTGACCTCAATTAGTTGAATTTCTGGAACTATCTTGGTTAAGTTCTACAATAAGTTAAATTAGAGTTAGTCTTACATATTAAGCAAATATACTTTTCCTTATATACCTATAGATAGATCAAAGAGAAAATCTTGATTTCTTAAGTCAAGTATACCTTCAACTCATATAAACATGGTCATAAGTTACTATACATAAATTTTATATAAAGTTGGGGATTAACTCAGTTACTGACACTCACCAATAGCTGTAATATATTCTGGTGCTTGTGGAGTGAGATTATGCAAAGCCTTAGTTGACAGCCCTCTGATAACTCTGAAAAAGTGGAGAAAAAGTATTTTTATATGTTTTTCCTTTATTTTGGTGATTCTGGATTATTTAATAAGAAGGGTAATAAGAGTATAAAAAGATATGTATGTAGAAGAGTCTGTAGATATGAGAATTATTAATCTAGTTAATTAAGACTACTAAGATTAAAACAAAAATAATATGAAATGGCAAAATGCTAGAAAGAGGTAGTGTTCTATTCTAGTAGATAAAAAACACTGAATTGTAATTCCAAAATTTTTACCCATACACTATGTCAAACATACATACATATCTATGTACACATACACATGCAGATATATGTTATAGTAAGGGGGAAGTATCTTTTATTTTCCTTGAAATTATTTGTGTAAAGGAGCAGGATAAAGAAAATTTTAAACTCTGCCCTTTTCAGATCTTGAAAGGCTACCCATAGTGATCTATTCACAGACTACAAATAAATAGAATAAAATTTAGAGTAGTTCATTCTGGCTTATAAACAAAATGAAATCTTGAGTATTTCATTCACAATTTAGAAAGGAAATATCCAACATACTTTTTCCTACTGTAGATGTTAAAAAGTTCCTTAATAAACTTGAATAGATTATAGGTTCTTGACCAGCGGATGAGGGAAACTGACAGCATGAAGAAAATATCTGTCTGGCTGAGAGAATCAGTTACATACCTGGGGCCAATATAAAAAAACAAGCTACAAAACTGTAAAGTGAGTTAAGATGATGAGATGTAACAGTCCAGAAGAAAGCCAGCTTATTCTAAAAACAGTCAAGTGTTGAGGATTTGCACTTCACTTTTTTCCCTGTATTTCTTGGAGAATGTAGCAAGGGGATCCGAAAGCATGAGGGAAAACTGAGGAATTGTTCCTCTCTCTACTCCTATCCCTCAACAACAGAAATACAGTCATAGTAAAGGACTCACCAAGAAGAAAAGCAGGCTCAAAAAGAGAGGCAAATGAGGAGAACAGACCAGAGAGGCTTACAGGCAAGATGCCATATGATAAAGGAAGTCCATGAGAACAGAAATGACTTTTGGGGTCCTGAGAAATTAATTTAGAGATGTATGTTCTATATATGCATTTCTCTCTACTAATATAAACAGGTGTGTGCTCACTCTTCTTAACGATGCACTGCATTTGTGCCACAGATTTAAGGAGGGAATGTTTTGTTACTATTGCTCATTCTATATAATTTCAGTAATTCTGTTTGCTTTTAGCTGATTGTGTTAAATGGCTATCTACTGAAGGTAAACCTATTAGTGAGTATCTATAAACAGAGTATTTTGGTCATCATTGTCCCTTTAAGAACCCAATCAGTTAGTGTGAGATGTAGAATGGAGGGAGTAAGTGGTACTAAGGGAGTACTATAACTATAAGTACTATAGCTATATCTGGGATGCCACCATACATTTGCAAGGGTCAGCTAGTGACATTCCTATTTGGGATTCTCATCCTTCAGTGTCCTACAATTGTAGAGATCCACTAGAAAAATTAGTAATTTTGTCTCTTTTATTTTGTTTTCAAATTGTAAACAATTTATTTTCCAATATGTTTCTTTTATAAGTGAAACCAATTCCTTTAAGATACTTTTTGCATGGTAGAAAGCTTATATACTGATATCAGTAATAAGATGATATGAAAAATATAGAAATTGCATTTTTAGATTACTGATACATGTAAACCAAATGCTCCTAGAAACACACATTAGAGTCTCATGATCTTAGCAACAAGTATATTCAGAGTATCTTGCTAAGAAGGACAAAACCCTGTTGGTTTTTCATAAATTACCTGAAAATGTAAGGTTTTAAAAAATGCTTCACAAAATAGCTGTTTCAGAATCAGAAGTGAAAATGGATTATTAGGGCTCTCATATAGCAAGAAGATACTGCATAAAGATATATGTGGATACTGAAGTGGAAGAAAATGCCAATTGAAGGACTAAGAATAGGTATACATATTAATATACTTCCACACTTCCCAGCATATGGCACTGAGAGTAGAACTTGACAGGAAATGATGCTGAGAACTCAGGATAGAAAACCTTAATAAGGGAGTCTATGGTTAATGGCTAAAGAAATGTGGTTGATTGTTAAATAGCCCAAGGGGATCAATTTATGATCTATTTGAAAATACAATGCTCTAAAGTGACAGTATTTGAATGTTTACTTACAATGAATGTTTACTTACAATGGATAATCAGTTTGATGATGCAGAAGGTTCTGGCAATAACTAATGTGAAGTTACATATCAGTGACTCAAGATAGGAAAGCAGAGGTGCTTCATGAAAGGCTGAATTCCAACAATTCAGCATTATGAAATGGAATTGGGGCCTCAGGTTGAAGTTACCTTGGACCCTAAAAAGAGTAAGCCTGAAAAGCCCATTTCAAACAAAATCTTTTGTTAACACTGAAAGATAACAATGAGTGACCAACCTACTCACAGTTTATAGAAAATGGAAAACTTGAAATATTCCATTTATAGTTCTCAAAGGGCACTAAAACTTCACTAGTTCATACAACAACATATTATAAGTGACCTATTTGCAAACAGTAACAAGGTACAACTTGATTGGCCAGTGTAAAGATATGCTCACTTCTTTTCTCCTTTTGGGAACCTAAATTGACTTTACAGGGTTGAGAGTGTGAAATGCACTACTATACTGGGCAGTGCATTGCACATGATAACTGTGTTATAGAATTTCTATGAAAAATACCTGAGGAAAATTCCAAAGCAGGCTGTGGCTAAAATTAAGACTATAAAGCCTTAGTAACAAGGGCCACTACCTATAGATGGATCAAAACCCATGTAGCCATATGAAACTAAGTGGGATATGTGTTTCATCATGTCACAAAAATATGCATTATTAATGTGAATGTAGTAGTGATATGAATACTAGTATGTAATAAATGTTGATATATGCTTCAGTGACGAATAGTCACATGTAAAGTAATGCTACATGCAAAGACTACATTTCTACATTTGTCCAATATACTTGGTTGCTCTATATAATTATCTTATGCACAGTTATACATTGCATGACACTTGTATTTTGGTTTACATATGCAAAACTATCTTACATAAAATGGATTACATGTTATTAAGAACCTGCACTGAACCTTACTATGCTATTATTATTATAATATATCATATATTATTATGTTAATTGTATGAAGTATGAGGAATACTAGCTTGTACCTCCTCAGATATCTTGGTTAATCACAAGTTAATTACAGGAACTGTATGCAAGGGTGTGGGGTAAAGCCCATTTCAAACTTTCATTCTTTTCAAACATTGAATGATAACACTGAGTGACCTACTTACAGCTTATAGAAAATGAAAATTTGGAATATTTCATTTAAAGTTTACAAAGGGCACTGAGCCCTGAGTAGCTCATACTATAAGTGACCAATCTACAAATCGTAGCAAAGTATGTCACATTAAGACTTTGGCTGGCCAAAGTAAGATATGTTTATGCATCTTTTCTGCTTTTGGGACTCTAAATCAACTTTACAGGTTTACAGGTCCTTTGCCTTAATGGCAAGGATGTTTTGCAACAAAAGACAGTTAGAACACAATGGTTAACTACAAAGAGGGACAGATCTAGGGAAGCTAGTGGATTGGTCTTTCCAGAAGAGTTGCTGTGCCAAGAAAGAGCAGAATAAGAAAAAAAGACATCAGGGCCCTGCAGCACTGAAGACATGAGATCCCTCATTCACATGTGTTTCCTGTGTTTTTGCCTCTCTACTAGTGTACTCTATATGTATATCCCTTCTTTCTGCTAATGTGATAGGTATTTCTAGAAACCCCATATTTATGGAGAACATATGTTGTACAATATGTTGTAAAGCATGTTGAACAATAGTAATTGTTCATGCTATGCCATTTGCTTAGCTCACCATGTCAAATGGCTAACTACTGAAGGTAAATTTACAGATATGGCTCACAAATGAGATACACAGTTTTAGACATAGCACTAAGTGAATTTGTTTTATCTGTGCAAAGGCTACAAAGGTTTGGTTTTTCTTTTTTTTCACTGAAGGAGAAAAGAGATTTGAAAATCTCTAGCTATAGTGTTGCTCTTAGCCCAAAAGGAAATGAGGGTCACTAAAAGCATTTTTAAACACACAGAGGGAAAAAGAAGAAAGTTCAGAAGGAAATAAACAAGAAAACTTTGAAAGTAAGAATTGAATTTATTAAATATAGATAGGTAGGTGATATAGTGGATAGAGGATTAGATTTGGAGTCAGGAAGGCCTGCATTCTAATTCTGCCTAAGATAAAGTAGCTATATGATTTTGGGCAAAACATTTAACATCTGTCTACTCCAGTTTCCTCATCTTCAAATTGGGAATATTAGTACCTATCTTCTAGGGTTGTTGGAGATGTTAATAAAGCACTTTGCAAGCTATATAAATGCTATTTATTATAATTATTGTGATTGTTGTTTAATTTTACAAAAAGAAAGCCATAACAGATATTTATTATTTCACATATAATTCTCTTTTTCAGTTCTGCTTTATATATGGAAATATTCTTTTCTGGGGTAACTATTAAGTTCAGATTTTTTTTAAGGAGTCAAAAGGGTATGGAAAAAAACCAGGGAAATAGAAGTTAGGGGGAAAAAAACCAGGATGGGTTTATCAAGAATAGGTCAAGTCAAAG
Source organism: Gracilinanus agilis (assembly GCF_016433145.1). NCBI lineage: Eukaryota > Metazoa > Chordata > Mammalia > Didelphimorphia > Didelphidae > Gracilinanus > Gracilinanus agilis. The sequence goes on from NC_058133.1 coordinate 243,920,436, forward strand.
AAATCTCATCTTTTTTGACAAGATTACTAAACTAGTAGTTAAGGGGAATGCAATGGATGCAGTTTAATAAATTTTAGCAAAATTTCTGATAAATTTATCTCATACTATTTTGTGGAGAAAATGAAGTGATTTTTGTGGAGAAAATGAAGTGATAAGGATGAGATAATATAATCTGATGAATTCAGAACAAACTGCTAGTCTCTAAGAGTTGTTGATGATGTCTTTGTGAGAAAGGGTACTAAGTAGAATACATCAAGAATCTTTGCTTGGCCTTCTGCTATTAACGTTTTCATCAGAGACTTGGATAAGGGCATAGATGGGTATGCCCATCAAATTTCTGATGGCACAAAGCTGAGAAGACTAACATGCTGAATGAGTCACGATCCAAAAGGATCTTAATAGATTATAGTAATGGGCTGAATCTTATAAGAAGAAATTGAACAGAGATAAATGTAAACTGTCATACACTTCTTGGGTACAAAAATCAACTTCAGAAGCAAAAGATGCAGGAGGCATGGTTAAAAAGCAATTGTTCTTAAAAGCATCTGAAGGTTTTAGAGGACAGTAAGCTCATGTTTTGAGTTTCCTTAAGGAGATTAGTCTCATTACACTCTATCCCCAACAAACTTCATCTGGAATATCTAGTTCAATTCTAGGAACCACATAAGGTAAACAATGATAAATTGTAAAATGTACAAAGGAAGACAGTATTGTGAAAGGCATTGAATCTACTATGGCATTTGAGGATTGGTTAAAGAAATTGGACATATTTAGCCTAAAGCAATCTAGTCAAGGCAGTTATTTCAAGGGCTAGAGGAGATATTAAGCCTTGCTTTAGGTACAGAAGTGAAATCAGTAACAACAAGTAGAAACTGTAAAAAGTGGGGGACAGCAAGGTGGCTTGGTGATTTGAGAGCCAGGCCCACAGAGGAAAAGTCCTGGGTCCAAATCTGGCCTCAGCCTTCTAGCTGTGTAAACCCTGGGCAGGTCACTTAACCCCCATTGCCTAGTCCTTACTACTCTTTCACCTTCGAACCAACACACAGTATTGATTCTAAGACAGAATGTAAGGGTTTAAAAAAAAGAAAAAAGAAATTGTAAAAAGGCAGATTAGAAATTGCTATAAGGAAAAACTTCCAAATAATCAGAACTCTCTAAAAGAGGAATGAATATGCTACCTTTAGAGGTTCCCCATACTTGGAGGTGTTACCTCTTCATATGATTAGATATTTTAATTTCATATTGGTAGTTAACCTTGCACTATAAGATATATACACAACCCTCTGAAATGTAGAAAGAAGAAAGAAGAAAACCTAGAAAGTGTTCTAGTAGGAAGTAATACAAGAAAAAGATGAAATGAATATTAATAAATTATTGTAAGAATTTTCAGCTTCAAGAATACAAAAAACCTAGATTTCATGTCCCAATTTACATTCTACTCTTTAATTATCCTCATCTGCTTATTATTTAGCATCACTTAATGGACATTTGAAAAGAACTGACCATCTCAAAAGCTGGGTCACAACTACTCCTGACATCAAAAAGAACTCTGTACAAGGAAGAGCAGTGACACCTGCCTGTTATCTGGAATGGAGAACAATCATGCAAAGTGAAGTGGTTTATTTCCTCCTGGGCTTAATGGTGCATCTCTCTTTAGTGCCAATTTAGAAATTAAAGCATTCCAGTAGTACAAAACTTTCTACAAGAAATTAATTCAATCTTCTCATACTCAGCTTTAATGTCTGGAAACACTAATAATCTGTTTATGTTCTGGATTATATACCTAGAGTTTTCTTTTGAAGTATTAGATTTAACTACCAATGAAACGTTGAGATACTTTATGACTGCTACTATAATTATGAAAATTGCTATTAAAAACCTGCTTATCTTGTTATGAGACAACTCAGATGAATAATAGCTGTCATCACCGTTCTGAGTCAGGATGGTGATACAATGTGTGTGTGTGTGTATATATATATATATATATATATATTGGCATGGGTAAGCCAGGTAAGAACACTTAAAGTTACCTTGACATTAAACTGAACTTAACTTTCTACCATCATGCCTATACAAATCCATTTATAAATTTATGACCTTAGAAACAATATATTAAAAATTCTCAAAAGGGATTTTAAAAAAAAGATAATCCAATGACACAATAGGCACTTAACAGGTCTATAGTCCTTTATAAGAGATCATTCTGCGTACCTAAATTCATTATGTATGTTTTGGAAAATAGTTGAAGAAACATGAATGATCTTATTTAAGGCTTTTAAGTAAAATTTAGTCATTTATGTTTGAAGAGGAGAAAAAATTATTTTTTAAAGGATGAGAACATACAAACACATACTCAGAGATACCTACCCATCCCAATGGTTGATTTTCATGTTAATAAGATGGTCTATCATTGATTTAGTATATTCAGCAAAGCCAGCAATATTCACACTGAAAAATAAATCACATATGCTTATGTTAACATTTTTTAATTATTCAGATTTAGATTTCAGCATATTCTGATATTATATGCGACCAGGTCAAAGCAGAAGTCCAATATGGATTATAATTCAATCAGTGCCAAATCCACAGAGAAAATGGACTGAAAGGTCTGGTAGTCAGAGATTTCCAGGGACATCCTAAAGTGAAAATAAATTTCTAGGGCAGCCCATCATTTGACTCTTACTTCATAGAGCTATGAAGAATTAAAGTGTATCCCTGGAATACCTCTGGATTGTGTTTATGTACTGACCTTCAAGGTTAATATAAGTCCTGGGACTATTGTGAAAGAGAATTCTTTACCCTATTGTCTATCCAGAGTTAACACTAACTTAAGTATCTCACTAGAGACTAAAGACAGAATTAACTCTCCTTTGTCTACCTTTTAAACTGAATCACAAAAGACTGAACACCCTACTTAGTGCTAGGTGAAAAGCCAGGAGGACACTTGGAGAACTCCATCCTTTTTTTAACTCAATCAGTCAGAAACTTATGAATTCTTTTAAGAGTTCACACAAGAGTTCACATCCTCAGAAACCAAACCTTTTTGATAAGAAATTGACCTTCAGAAGGTAAGAAGTGGATCCCACAGACACTGCCCCCTGGGCAGTGCCACACAATTTGGAACCTGAGATTGGTCCCTATGAAGAGGGGAGGAGACAAGAAGTCACCATAAAAGCAAGCCCTGAGCTCCCTCAGAGGAGATGGTCTTTGAGAAGATAGTCCAAAGAGACTGTCTTCTGGAGATAGTCTTCTGACTGGGGAAGAGTCTTTGAGGGAGCTTTGCTGGAGACTGCAATTTGAATCATGGGCTTGGAGCTCAGCTTCAACTTAGACTCTGACTCCTGGACTACTTCGTTGAGTGAGCAAAAGGCTGACTCCCTTTCTAGTTTCCTGAGAGACTAGCTTCCATCTTGGAGGAGGCCTCATGGTTACTCACTACCGGCCCTCTTGGCTGAGGACTATTATAGGTATTTCCTCTAATCTCTTTCACATTTCTCTACCTTATTGTTTCCCCTCTATTTTGGTAAATATACTTTTGACTTGATATATAATGATTTTGATGACCATGTTATTTCATATAATTTAAGTCCAACCATTAAATTTAACCTTTACACTATGCATCCTTAACTTCACCCCTATCACCTTCTGCCTTGCCCATTTCTGCTCCTACTATTCTTTTACCATCCAAACCAAATCACCAGAGGCCATACTTGAAAAGAGCTATATCACTAGGCTCTGTACTCCCTAGGACTGTGTATTCTCATTTTTACTCCAGCTACTTTCTGTCCTTTCACTTCTTTCTATGAGAACTGGTCAAATTAGTATTAAAAAAGCCTCTGGAAAGGGTATGTTAATGGACCTCCCAATGGTCTTACTCACCTTTTTTAGTAACTTCCCAAACCATAACTCATTTCTTTGTTCACACTGAATGCTGCCACCTTAAGGGCAAGGGTGCCCTCACTTTTATATTTGTATCCCAGTTATTAGGCAGACAGTAAGTATAAAAACATTTTTCCATTTATTCATTCTATGAGATATATTACTTAATTTACCTAAATTTAGATAGGGATTTAGCTTTAGATATAAGATATCTCAGAGATCATAAGATAAGATTATAGATCTAGAGCTTGAGGGAACCTTACATGTCACTAAGTACAGGTCCCTCATTTTAAGATAATGAAATTGAGACCCAAAGGAGTTAAATAACTTGGTAAAGGTCGCATAGGTAAGAAGCATATGACATAAGATTTGGGTCTCTATGACTCAATGTCCTGCACTCTATCCCAATATAGCAACAGTGTATATCTTGAGCACCTGGCTATTTGGTTAATCAACAGTCTTCATTATCTCTATGAGCAGACCTACCCAGATTTTTCTGAGTTATAATATAGTTTGTTAGTGCTAAAGTTATGCTACAAATGAACTTTCCTAAATTAACATGCATGCATTTTTGACAAACCAAACAATATTGAATCATGTATGTATTTTTAATTTATTAATTTAATTTTTTAATGTATTAATTTCCTAAAATTAAGCAACTGTACTTTAGATAGAGAGGAGTTCTAAAAGTAGGTGATAAAGCTATATCTCACTTAAAATTAGGGGATTAGAAGGACAAAACCTAGTCAAAGATTTCATGAAGCAAGTCTAAGGTCATGTGTTACTAAGGAATAGGCAAAATTCAGTATGGACTATAATGCACAGGTAAAGAGGTATCAAAAAGGAAAAAAAAAGGGAAAAAAGACCCTACAACAAACCATTTTTTTTTTCCTGAACTGCAGAAAGAACACTAACGGGATACTCACTGACAGTCAGATAACCTTCTAAATTTACAATGCTTCAGCTCTGAATAGTGGCAAGAATTATACATCATAATATAATACATGTCAGTAACTTAAATTTGCTGTAAAGCATGCATTTCTAAATATATCTAACTCCCCTATGATCTACAAGCAAGCCTAAGATTAGAATGTTACAGGAATACCCGATTAAGATCTTTCCAAGGAACCAGTTGCTAGAAACTTGGAGGAAACATCTGAAATAAATGAAAACAGATGAAATCTAATAGTTTAAATATATCACTGTAACGATTAAAAATGATAAAGGCTGACATTACAAGAGAAAATAATATTTTAATTGCCATGGCCATGTTGATAAAGTATATAATTAGACCACACGCCTGATAAAAGCTCTTCAAAGATACCACCAGTGCCCATCCTCCCTACATAGCCAAAGAGAGTCGTCTCAAGCCCGCCCTCCGAATTTAAGCTGCGCTGTACGTTGGTTCCCGTTGTCTGACGTTATCAGGTCAGAAACTGGAAACCCATTGGATCACGGGGAATGTAGTCTCAAAGTTCTCCACATGTCCACGGGAAGTTTGTAAGATACTTTTAAATGGCACCTCCCTGAATTCCAAACACACATCACGTAAAAAAAAAAATTATCAAAGACGATAAATCAACCTTTTCAAGTTTAAAAAAGGTTTTCCAACAGTCAGAGACTTACTTACTGGGTATATATAGGCAAGCAAGAACCCATCATTTCTGACTATATACTCCAAGGCTGCTACTGAGCAGCAAAAAGCAGGTAATTTTTCCCTTTACCCTGAACACTACCTCTGACTCCTGACCAGTGATGCAGGAAAGCCTGTGCAAAAAGAAGATACCAGTAACTGCTATCCAATTCCCACCAAAATAATAGCACCCTTCTTAATAGCAGAGAATGGAAGAACTCTATGTCTAGCCTGAGGACAAATGAAAAAAAAAAAAAAAGCAAAAAATGGTAAAGATCCAATAACATCTCTGATAACATTCATCTTTGTGCTTAACAGTTTACAAAGTAAGTTCAAATACATTATCTTATCTGAACCTCTCAATACTCTTGATGGGTTAAAAAGGAGAATGAGATGAGGAAACTTCAGCTTACCAAAAGTCAAAATTTTTAGCAAATATCAATATTGAAATATTCAATGAAGAAAAGAAAAAGGAAACTGAGCTATTAGTACAATTTTAAGTGCACATTAAATTTAACAAGATAACATGAAAACATCCCTTCTTAACTGGGTTGGCTTCTAAATTTCTTAATATTCTTCTGCCTTAACACTATTTTCTTCATCTCTGATTGACAATCATATGCAATCACTTGCCTGACATCATGATTATATCTTGAAAATAAAAGTAATCTTGAGTAACAAATAACTATAGTCAAGTAAGAAAAATTCACACACTGACAGTCTCTGTAAATATATGTCTCACTGAGCACCTCCAATCCATCATCTCTCTACCAATAGGTGGGAAATATACTTTCTCATCAGGCTTCTACTATCAAAATTGGCCATAGCATTGAGCAAAATTCTTAAGCATTTAAATGCTGCTTTCCTTTACAATATCAAAGTCACTGGATATTCTATTCTCTTGGTTTTGTTTGTTTTACTCTTCAGCAGTTCACGCCCGTTTTCCCAGGTTTCTGGGATCCAATACTTTTGGTAGTTTCTTCCAGTAATATTCCATTATAACATAACATAATTTGTTCTGTTTTACAATTAATGGGTACACACATTTGTAATCATTTTAACAAAAAGTGTTTATATAGCTAGGTGGCACAATGGATAGAACTTCAGCCTGGAATCAGGAAGGCCTATATTCAATACTGTCTCAGATACTTAGCTTTGTGACCCTAGACAAGTCACTTAACCCTGGTTACCTCAGTTTCCTCATCTGCAAAATGAACTGGAGAAAGAAATGGCAAACCACTTCAGTAACTTGGCCAAGAAAATTGGAAATGAGATCATGAAAAATCAGAAACAATAACAACCAACAAACAGTAACAACACAAAGATATTTTTCATACATGGGTCTCTTTCCTTTTATTTTTAATTCATTGAGATTTTAGCCTCCCAATGGTTACTGCTAGAACAAAGGGTATGAACAATTTTATGACTTTTGAAGTAAAGTTCTGAATTGCTTTCTAGAACAGCAAAACCAATTTATAACTCCACCAAACAAATATCTACTATGTGCCAGGCCCTATGTTAAGTACTGAGAATACAAGGCAAGGTAAGGCAAAAAAAAGTCCCTGTAAGGAGTTCACAGTCTAAGGAGAGGGAAATATGTAACTATCTAGCACATACTAAAGCTAAGATTAAAAAGGGAACAATTAAACCCTTTAAACATCTATTAGCCAATTTGTCTTTTAAAGCTCTCATTTCCAAGCTAAATAAAGAGTTGATACAAGTAATAAGAAAAAGAGACTTTACCTAACTGATAAATGATCTAGGAATAAGAACAGAAAGAAGAATGGGAAAGAAAGAAACTCATGACGATGCATACATAGCCAAGTAAAAGATATGCTCTATAAAAAACAAATTGGAAATCCTCAGAATCAAAGGAGAAATTAATAAAATAGAAAGAAAGCCATTGAACTAATAAAAAAAGTCAAGGCACTTGTTTTATTAAGAAAATGGAGAAAATATTAATTTGACTTTTAAAAAAGAAAGAAAACCAAATTAACAGTATTAAAAATGAAAAAGGCGAATTCACAACCAATTAAGAGAAAATTAAAAGTAATTATTAGGAGTTATTTTGCACAATGATATACCAACAAACATGACAATTTAAGTCAAATAGATATTTTTTAAAAACATAAATTGCCCAGACTAATCAAAGAGGAAATGTCATACTTAAACAGCTCCATCTCAGAAAAAAAATTGAACAAGCAATCAATAAATTCTCTAAGAAAAAATCCCCAGGGCCAGATGGATTCACAAGTGAATTCTACCAAACATTTAAATTACAACACTATGTAAGCTCTTTGGGAAAATTGGAGAAGAAATTCTACTAAATGCTTTTTATGACATTAATATGGTGCTGATAACTAAACCAGGAAGATCAAAAACAGAGGAAAAAAATTATAGACCAATCTTCCTAACGAATATTGATACAAAAAATTAAATAAAATGCAAACAAGGTAATAACAGCAATATATTACAAGGATCAAATACTGGACCAGGTGGGTTTTATATCTGTAATGCAGGTCTGGTTCAGTATTATAAAAACAAACAGCTTAAATGACCATATGAATAATAAAACCAACAAAAACCATATGATCCTATCAATATATTCAAGAAAAGCATTTGACAAAATACCACATCCATTCCAATTAAAAAACACTAGAGAACATTGGAATAAAGAGCTCTTTCCTTAAAGTTATAAATAGCATCTATCTAAAACCATTAGTAAGCATTATCTGTAATGATCTGTAATGCAACAATAATAAGCTAGAAAAAAACCTTCCCAATAAAATCAGGGGTGAAGGAAGGATGCGTATTAGCAACACAACTATTCAATATTGTATTATAAATGCTAACTATAGCAATAATAAGAAGAAATTGAAGTAATTAGGGCAGGAATAAGAAAAAAAGTGATCACTACTTGGACATGATGTGATAGTATAGGTGGAAAAGTCTAGAGAATCAACCAAAAAACTAATTGAAATAATCAACCATGTTAGCAAAGTTGTAGGTTATAAAATAAACCCACATAAATTATCAGTATTTTTATATATTAGCAATAAAATCCAACAGCAAGAGATAGGATGAGAAATTATTTATTTTTTAAATGTCTTTATTTTACTTTAATAACAAATTTTCACATAAGTTTTCCAAAGTTATATGGTTCATGTTGCTTCCCTCTCTTCTTCTCTCCTTTCCTGGAATTGACAAGTAATTCAATCTGAGTTGTTCATGTATTATTTGGTGAAGAAGGTGCAAATCAACCCTGCAAAGCCTTACTGCAGAATTTCTGACAGTTGAAAAGGGTTTAGAACCCTGACTAGAGGCAGTTGATCCTGGAGACACGATGAGAGTAGGAGGGTCAACTGAGCTCTATCTTTGGACTGAAAACCTGGCCTTGATTCTGCAGCTTTTCTCTTAAGATTTGTAGCTTAGCTAATTCCTCTGGATCTCCCTCACCTTCCCTATCCCAACCATCATTTCCCTTCCTGAGTTTCCTGTGGGTTTTTGGAAGAAGGGTGGATCTGGGTGGTAGCATTCAAACTTTGTAGATTTAGTTTTCCCCATAGACAAGTAGGGCTTAGCCTTGATACAAATTATCTCCTGAATCATTGTATGCAATTTTCCTAACCTTAAAGGCAACAAAACCTCCTGAGACTGAGAGAGGCAAGTCCTTCTCAGTCTCTCATTCCTGTGTCCCTCCCCCACCTGAAGCTTCTCCCTAGGCGGTTGTTAGAGTTACCTTGTATCCCTCTGTCCTTTACAATCAACCCTGAAACTCAATAAACCCTGTTGTTCACTTAATCAAACCTTTGGCTAAATCATTGGTTGATTGATAAGAGAGGGAGAAGGGGAGAAAGGAATAGTATTCTCTCTGGGTCCTGAGGGAGTTGGAGGCGTCCATTTTGGAGGAAGTGGTGATCTCTATACTTCCTCTGGACTCTTCCTTTGTGAACCGGAGAAACTGACTCTCTAGTTAGTTTCAAGCCATTTCTGGCTAGCCCTAACCTTTTGTCTGTAGAAGTGCCCTTCCTACCTGGTGGGCTCAGTCTGTTTCCCTTCATTGTCTCTGTCTCAAACCTGTATACCCAGTCTGTGTCTCCCTGCTGCAGCTGCCTGCCCAATTACCTCATTCTCTTCAGTGATTTATATTTCCCCCTAAACTCAGTCATTCCCTTACACCTCCTATCACCTCAATTCACTACCTCCATCACTGTACCCTCCTTTCCCACCTACTGACTTAGGAACCCACAAACCACTGTGCCTTATCCCCCATTGCAAACTACCTTATCACCTTACCTGTTTTATCCCCTTATTAGCTCCAGCCTTTAGTCCCTTATTACAACTAGCTTATTACAACCTACCTGCCTATTCCCCCTATTACAATTATCACATAAAACATTTTTATATTATTCATTTTTGTAAGTGAATAATCTTATAAAACCAAAACCCCAAATAATAAAGCTAAATAAACAAGTGATAAATCCTATGTTTTCACCTACATTTCTACTCCAACAGTTCTTTCTCTAGAGGTGGATAGAATTCTTTTTCATAAGTCCCTCAGAATTGTCCTGGATCACCTTGTTGCTGTTAGTAGCAAAGTCTATCACATTTGATCATGCTACAATATTTCAGTTACTGTGATTAATGATCTTCTGGTTCTGCTTATTTGACTCTGCATCAGTTCATGTAAGTCTTTTGAACTGTCTTTGAAATCATCCTGTTCATCATTCTTTATATCACAATACTGTTCTTTCACCATTATATACCACATTTTTTTCAGCCCAACTGAGGGGCATCCCTTTAGTTTCCAATTCTTTGCCACCATAAAAGGTACGGCTATAAATATTTTAGTACAAATGGGTCTTTTCCCATTTTTTAAAATCTCTTTGGGATATAGACCTAGTAGAGGTATTGCTAGATCAAAAGGTATGCATTCTTTTATATCCCTTTAGTCATAATTCCTAATTGCCCTCCAGAATGGTTGAATCAATTCTCAACATCACCAGCAATGAATTAATGTCCCAATTTTGCCACATTCCTTCCAACATTTATTATTTTCCTTTACTATCATACCAATCTGGTGGTACCTCAGAGTTCTTTTAATTGGCATTTCTCTAATCAAAAGGGATTTAGAGTATTTTTATATGATTATTGATAACTTTGATTTTTTTTCATCTGAAAACTGCTTGTTCATATCCTTTGAACATTTATCATTTGGGGAATGACTTGGATTCTTACAAATTGGACTTAGTTCTTCACATATTTGAGAAATAAGATAATCAGAGAAATCTGTTATAAAATTTTTTTCCCTGTTTGTTGCTTCCCTTCTAATCTTGGTTACTTTGGTCTTCTTTGTACAAAACCTTTTTAATTTAATAAAATAAAAATTAATCATTTTACAGCTTGTAATGTTTTCCATCTCTTGTTTGGTCATAAATTCTTCCCTTCTCCATATATATGTTAGGCAAACTATTCTACATTCCCATAATTTACTTACAATATCACTCTTTATGCTTAAATCATATAACCATTTTTACATTATCTTGGTATATAAGTTTTATAATTTTATAATTTTACCAGCATTTTTTGTCAAATAGTGAGTTCTTATACCAAAATCTGGAATCTTTGAATTTATCAAACACTAGATGGTTGAGATCAATTGACCCTAGTCTATTTCATTGATCCACCTTTCTATTTCTTAGCCAGCACCAGATTGTTTTGATACAGTTTAAGATCTGGTACTGCTAGGCTATCATCCTTCACATTTTTTTTCATTAGTTCCTTTGATAGTCTTGATCTTTTGTTCTTCTAGATGAATTTTGTCTTTTTTTTCTAGTTCTATAAACAGTTTTTTGGTAGTTTGGCACTAAATAAGTGAGTTTAGGTAGGATTGTCATTTTTATTATATTAGCATGGCATACCTATGAATAATTTGTGTTTTTCAAATTGTTTAGATCTAATTTTATTTGTGTGAAAAGTGTTTTGTAATTGTGTTCATATATTCCTGTCTTTGTCATGGCAAATAGATTCCCCAAAATTTTATATTGTCTGAAGTGATTTTAAATAGTTTCTCTTTCTAAACTCTTGCTGCTGATTTTTGTTGGAAATGTATAGAAATGCTGATGATTTATGTGGGTTTATTTTGTATCCTGCAACTTTCTAAAGTTATTTCAACTAGCTTTTTAATTGATTTTCTAGGATTCTTTAAGTATACCATCATATCATGTGCAAAAAGTGATAGTTAAAGTTTCCTTATTGCCTACTTTAAATCCTTCAATTTCTTTTTTTTCTTTAATTGCTAAAACTAGTATTTCTAGTATATTAGGGAAATTGGTATGTAATTTTCTTTCTCTGTTTTTGGTCTTCCTAGCTTAGGTATGAGTACCATATTTGTGTCATATAAAGAATCCTTCTTTCCTTATTTTATTGAATAGTTTGAATACCATCTGGAATTAATTCTTCTTTAAACGTTTGATAGAATTCCCTTTGAATCCATCCGGCCCTGGGGATTTTTTCTTTGGGAGTTCCTTGATGACTTGTTCAGTTTTTCAATTTATTTTTCTGACATGGGATTATCTAAAAATTCAATTTCCTCTTTTTAACATTATCTAGGCAATTTATATTTTTGTAAATATTCATCCATTTCACCTAGGTCAGTGATGGCAAACTTTTTAAAGAGAGGACCAAAGGAAAGGAAATGCTCATCTGTCAATCTGTTTCTAAGGCAACTCTTTCGAAGTTTCATTGTATTGTATCCTACTTGTTGTATTCGTCAAATTAGGAATAATGTCATGCCAGCAGAGAGAACATTTCAGGCGGCCACATATGGCCTACAGGCCATAGTTTGCCCATCACTGCCCTAGTACATTGTAAGTCTTTGAGTATGTACCATGTATGTATATGTGCTACTGAAAAGAAGGTATATTCCTTTGTATCCCTGTTCAATTTTCTCCAAATATCTATTAAATCTAACTTTTAAAATTCTAACTATTAAGCTATCTAAACTAAACTAATTAAAATTCTAACTATTACATCTAAATAAAATTTCATTCAGCCTTTATTTCTTTCTTATTGTGTAGCTAGAAAACCACTCCCAAAGTTTGCCCTATCTCACATCCTATTTTATGTGCATACTTTGCATGATGAAGGGGACAGAAGTAAAAAGGTGGGGTGGGTGAGGGGAGGTTGACACAGAGGTGGAGAGGAAGTTCTGGTGCCTGCTGTGCACTCGAAGGCTTGTGCAGCGTTTGGCAGGCTTCCTGATTCAGCTCAGAATATTTAGCTAGGTGAAATTTTCTGTCCCTTTCCCATATTTCCCTTTTTTTTCCTATATCTCCATTTTTATTAAAAACTTAATTGTTAAGAGCTACAAAGAGAGTCCTGATTTGAGAATTAATTTTGTAAACAGTGACTATACTCTTTTTTTAAGTAATTAATTTAATTAATAATTTTAAATTAATATTTAATTAATTTAATTTAAATTCAGCCTATTTTAATAATTAATTAATTTGAATTTTATTTGGTTTGAATAATATTCAATCAATAATTTAATTAATTATTTTACTGCCATTAATTGCATTATTTATTTTTAGGTTAGAATTATCTAGTTCTGATGGGGGAAGGCTGGGGTCATCCACTACTATAGTTCTACTATCTATTTCCTCCTTAAGTTCCTTTAGTTTCTCCTTTAAAAATCTGGATGCTATATCATTTGGTGCCTATATGTTAAGTACTACTATTTCTTCATTATCTATAATGTCTTTTATCAAGATGTAATTTACCTTCCTTCTCTTTTAATCAGATTTTTTTTTTAAATTAAAAACCCTTACTTTCCATCTTGGGGTCAATACGGTATATTGGTTCCAAGACAGAGTGGTAAGGGCTAGGTGATGTGGGTTAAGTGACCTGCCCAGAGTCACACAGCTGGGAAGTGTCTGCGGCCAGATTTGAACCTAGGACCTCCCATCTCTAGGCCAGGCTGCTACCCAGCTGCCTCCAATCAGATATATTCTTGCTTTAGCTTTGCCTGAGATCATAATTGCTACTCTTGCTTTTTTTTTTTTTTTTGGTCTCTGTTGAAGGCCTATAGATTCTGCTCCAGCCTCTTCTTTACTCTGTGTGTTTCTACCTGTCTCAAATGTTTTTCTTGTAAACAACATATGGTATGATTCTGGTTTTTAATTCACCATGCTATCTGCTTTATTTTATGGTTAAGTTCATCTTTATTTCCTTCCTGAGTTTCTAATTGCATATTTGATATGTGTCTTCTCTTACAACATGAGGAATATGGAAATACATACTGAATGACAGCATTTGGTATAACCTATTTCAGATTATTTACCACCTTGGAGATGGGGTAAGGAAGGGAAGGAGGGATACTGAATCACAAAATGTCAAATAACAATTATCTAAAATTATTTCTATATTCAATTGAAAAAAATATAGGAAATGTCTGAGGCCACATTTGAACCCCGGACCTCTCATCTCTAACCTAGCTCTCTATTCACTGAACCAACTATTTGCCCCTTTTCAAGCATTTTTGAATAAAAGATAAAAATTAAACAGAAAATTTGCCATCCAAACACAACACTCAAAAGTAGCATAAAAAAGTAAATAAGAAAAATCATAGGGGATTCAATAAGGTTCAACTTATTTAAATGTTAAATATTTCTATATGGGACAGTGAAACATGCAATTTCTAAAAACTATATCATTACTAGGTGAGTTAGATAGAATGCATAGACAGAGGAAATGGGTGTGAGTCAACTATTTTGCGATAATATAAAAAAATGAAGGAGTGAGAAAGAAGGATGCATTGGGAGAAGAAAAAAAGAAAGGAAGAATGAGAAAAATTCTCACATAAAGTAGACACACGCAAGAAAGAATTTTTGTAGAAGAAAATGGGAGTAGGGTGTGGATAGCAACATTTGAACCTCACTCATCAGAATTGGTTCAAAGAGGGAATAACATACACAATGAATTCAGTATAGAAATCTATCTTGCTCAAATGGGAAGTAAAAAGTAGAAGAGAATAAGAGGAGGGCAGTAAAAAAGGCAAATCAAATTAAATGAGGCAGTGGTCAGAAGCAAAAAAGAGTTTTAAAAATATATATTTATTTCATTGCTACATTTAAATACCCATTTAATGTTCTCCCTACCCTCCCTCTTTACAGAAAACATCGACTGACAAAAAGATATATATATATAACAATATTTATATTTATTCTTTTATATATTATTCTTTCTCTGAAGGCAGAAATATAAAAGTCATTTTAAAATAGTATTTCTGTTGATATATATACATATACATAAAATGCTCATGAAATTTCATGTATTTGACCATATAGGTCTTTCCATGTTTTTCCAAAATTAACCTGTCATTTCTCATGGCACCACAGTATTCCATCAACCATATGCTATTGCTCATATAATCATTCCTCAATTGATGGGCATCCCTTCAATTTTCAGTTCTTTGCCACCCCAAAGAAAACTGCTACAAATATTTTAGAATATGTAGGTTTCAGGACAATCCAGAGGAATTTATGAGAAAGAATGCTATTCACATCCAGAGAAAGAACTGTGGAAACAGAAATGCAGAAGAAAAACATATGATTGATCACATAGTTTAATTGGGATATGACTAAGGTTTTGATGTTAAAAGATAAGTCTACTGCAAATATGAATAACATGGAAATAGGTTTTGAACATTGATACATCTATAACCAAGTGGAACTGCTTGTCGGCTTTTGGGGGAGATGGGGGAGGGGGACAGAGAATAGTGAATAATGTAACCATGGAAAAATAGTCTAAAAAAAAAAAGAACACGTAGGTTTGTTTCCTTTTCCCCTTATCATCTTAGGACATAAATAAATAAATGGTATTGCTGGGTCAAAAGGTTTTATGCCTCTTTGAAAATAATTCCAGACTGCTCTCCAAAATGGTAAGATGAGTTCACACACCCACCATGTATCAGTGTCCCCATTTTTCCACGTCCCCTTCAGCATCTGTCTCTTTTGTCATTTTAGTCAATCTAATATGTATGATGAGATAATATTTCACAGTTGTTTTGATTTGCACTTCTCTAATCAACAATGATTTAGAGTATTTTTTTTCATATACTTATATATAGCTTAGATTTTTCATCCAAAAACTGTGTTATCAGAAATTTGGGGGTCTTTGAACTATGAGTCCACTGGCTTCCTGTTGTTATGCACTGATGTAGACAAGGGGATAAAACTGAAGGGCGGGCGTTCCTGGTGCTCTTTCCTTCCTATGGCAACTTAGAGTGGGCTATTTAAACAGCCTAAGCTAGCATGGCACATTGTTTGATTTTATTATTTATTCTTTACTCCTAGTAATTACTAATAAATCTTACAAAAAACATAATATTTTTAAAGTTATTGTTATATATTAATTTCATTTTTTACAATGATGGCGACCCAAAGTTTGAGAAAGAATTCTCAATTTTTTAAGATAGCCTAGGTAAGATAAATTTTGCAAAGCCACGTTTCTCCTGCCATGGATTTTCACCCTCCCCCCACCCCAAGAACTCTGAGAGAACTCCAAACTCTCTACAGAGCTGCTGCCCTGCTCCTGCCATTTTTGTGTTTTTGTGTTTTCTCTTTTTTCCTGTTTTCCCCAGCCAACAGACTGCTTTTGTTTGACTGGCTTTTCTGGGAGCTCTTGGCTGAAAGGGAAAAGCCACTTCTCTTGCCAATCCTTGCTGCTACTGATACAGACTCCTGCTGATAACTCCAAGCTGCCTGGTGTTCCTGATCCCTTTGGCTGTCAATCCAACTGTCTGCTCAGGCTGCCCACCTCGCCCCTCCCAGGAAGAGGAGCCCTTGCTGCTGCTGCTGCTGCTGCTGCCAATCCCAGAAGCTACCTGGCCATTCCTGGAACTGCTGCTGATTGGAGTTGATCTCCAGAGGCTTGGAAAGTATAAATCCCTCCTTTACATTGTGAATACTGGAGTCCTTACTCACTGCTTGCTGCTTGCTGCTTGCCTTAGAAGCCCAGGTATGTTTCTCTTAGGCAATAAATAGCCTCCTAAAGGGTTTGTACCTGAGGAGAGCTTCTAACTCTAACTCACTGTCCATGTGGCAGGGAAAGCTTGTGGCCCCTAGAATTTTACCCCAAAGGGGAAGGAAAGTTACTCTTCAAAACAGGAAATAGAATGGCAAGCACAGCCTACTGTATGAAAGAGGAGAGCATTACCTATTTCAAACAGATCTCAGTTTTAGCACATTTTTTCTTCCTACCATTCCTGGGAACACTGTTCCTTGCTATTATCTTGCCTGAGATTCAGGGGAGAAATTCATCTCCTTAAAACCCCTTGCCATTTGGGCCTGCCCAGACAAGAAAATAGATCTAATTTGGAATTCCTCCATTCTATATTCAACAAGGAATTCTCCATCACTATGGGAGATCTCAAAGCTCTGACAAAAAGAACTGGAATGGATAGAGAAAAAGGAACTTTAAAAGAGTCTGGAGGTGAAATTAGTAAGCCTTTTCAGACTCCATTGTTTTTTTAAAATCTCTATATCTTACTGTACTTTGATGACTGTGCTTTACAATTTAATTTTGTTGTTTTAAGTTCATATGTTAATCTGATCAATATCTTTCTGTTACACATACTGGAGACAGGTCTATAAACTGTTACAGTCCCATACCAGAGGGAGCAAGATGCCCTAGAGGCTTAGTTACTCTGTAATGGTTTATAATCTCATCCAGAAGGTGTGAAGGATTTTATCTTGTAAAGTCTAAATTGGTTTTTATATTTGTAACTCTTCAATTTACTCTACTCCACCAGAATGATCTAAATTCTTGGTGACATTTTAGACCCCCCCCCCCAAAAAAAAGTTTTTTCATCAGCTTTGTGGTTTGTTTGTTTTTTCTGGGCTCCCTCACCACATTTGGATTATGGCAGCAATAGATTTTGTTAAAAATATCTCAGCCAAGGTTGAAAGAATTGCTACATCTGTTGAATTCGTGACAAGTATCTATCAGTTCATAGATTTTTTAAAATATCACAAAGCAAGTGGCTAATAGAAACTCATGTGAATCCTATATGATAGTGGGTTTATTTGCTATTGTCATTAAATGTGTTATTGTAATTTGGGGGAATTTTGGTACTTCTTTGAATGTGCATTATCTACTATATTACTGTTTTTATAAATCTGCTATTTTGTGAAAAGCAATTGCACTCATAGTACATCATGACCAAGTTTTAAAAGGAAATGGATCTCATTTTTTGGTGAGAAACCTTTGTGTTCTACCACTTCTTGGCTGACACAGAGTGTCGCTGGTTCTAAGCTATATATTTTGATTTTTAAAACATTCTTTTTATTATTCTTTTCCCTTGACAGTATTGACTCCAATTCAGAAGGTAAGGGTTTAAAAAAATTTAATTAGAACCTAAATAACCTAATCCTAAAGAACTCAAAGAAAAATCAGTAATTATATTTAAGATAATGAAAACAACAAAAGAATACAACAAAATTTGCAGGATGTTACCAAAGCAGTATATAAGAAGAAATTTATCTCTAAATGCTTTCATTGATAAAGAAAAGAGAGAGACAGAGAGACAGAAAGAGAGAGAGAAAGAAAAAGCAGATAAATTAATTTGGCATGTAACTAAAAGATTAGGAAAAAAAACACAAACTAGAAATCCCAAATTAAACATTCTGGAGGAATTAATCTAATGAGAAGATTTAAAATGAAGATAAAATTATAAATAAAACTAAAAGCTGGTTTTATGAAAAAAAAAACCATAATAAAATAGATAAATCTTGACTAATTTGATTTTTTAAAAGATGAAAATCAAATTGTCAATATCAAAAATGAAGAAGATGAATGTACCACTAAAGAAGATGAAGTTAAAGAAATCATTAAGGAATTATTTTGCCCAATTAAAGAGAACTTGCAAAAAAAGGTAAATTATCCTGATTAATAGAAGATGACATAGAATATTTGTTTTTTAAACCCTTACCTTCTGTCTTATAATTGGCACTATGTATCAGTTCCAAGGCAGAAGGAAAAGTACAGGCTAAGCAAATCAGAATAAGTGGAGAATGACGAATTACCCAAGGCCACACATCTAGGAAGTATCTGAGGCCACGTTTGAACCCAGAACCTTCTGTCTCCAGATATAGTGCTATATCACTGAGCCATGTAACTGCCCTGGAAAAAGAATACTTAAATAACCCAGTCTTAGAAAAGTAAGTCGAATAAGTCATATTCCAAATTCATAAAGGCAATAAAACTATACTGGTCAAAGACTTAAACCTTTCCCTCTCAGAACTAGAAAAATCTAACCATAGCCATAAATGAGCTCCTAAGAAACAATCCCCTGGACCAGATGGATTTAAAATTAATTTTACCAAACATTTAAAGAATAATTAATTCCAATATTACATAAACTGTTTTCAAAAATAGGTAAACAAAACGAATTTCCCTAATGAATATCAATGAATAATTTTTTTTAAATACAAGTAAGGAGATTATAGAAATATATCAGAAAGATCATACACTATGACCAGTAGTATCTGTTTAAAACAAGAGCAAGTTTTATCTGTAATGAGGATAAACTTTGCAATAAAATGAGAGGTAACATAAGGGTTTCCATTATCACCACAATATTATGCTAAAAATGCTAGCTATAAGACAAGAAAAAAAATTAAAGAAATTAGAATAGGCAATAAGAAAACAAAACTACTACTGAATGCAGATGATTTAATGGCATACTTACAGAACAGTAGAGAATCAACTAAAAAGCTGATTAAAGTCATTAACAGCTTAGGAAAAGTTGCATAATATAAAATAAGCTCACATAAAACTATCAGCATTTCTATAAGTCACAAAAAAGGCAGAAAGATAAATTCTTTTTTAAATGACTACAGACAATATGAAATACTCAGGTGTTTACCTACCAGGACAAACCAAGGAACACAATTATAAAACACTTTTCACACAAAGATAAATTTAAACAAGTGGAGAAATATTAATTGCTCATAGATGAACCAAGCTAATAATAAAAATGGCAGTTCTTCCAAAATTAATTAACTTATAGAACCCCCACAAATAATAATAATAAAAAAATCTAATCTGGAAGAAGGAAGGGCCAAGCATATCAAATAAATTAATGAAAAAAAAATGTGAAGGAAGGTGGCCTTAGCAGTAGCAGATTTATATTATAAAATAGTAATCATCAAAACAATCTGTTACTGGCTAAGAAACACAGTGATATATCAGTGGAATAGATTAGGTACATAATACATAGCAGTAAATGACCACAGAAGTCAAGTGTTTGATAAACCCAAAGATCTAAGCCTTGAGGTTAAGAACTCTCTTTTTTAAAAATATAATTTTTAATAATTATATGCAAAAACAATTTTCAACATTTATTTTAAAAAGTTTTGGGGTCCATATTCTCTCCTTTCTTTGCTCTGCTCCCAAGATGGCAAGCATCTCAATCTGGGTTACACATGAGCAATCATACAACATATTTCCATAATTGTTACGTTGTAAAGACTCCTATTTTTTAAAAAACACACAAAGAAAATTAAATGAAAAATAGTATGCTTTGATCTGCATTCAGATTCCATCAGTTCTTCTCTAGAGGTGGATAGCATTTTTCAGCATGAGTCCTTTGGAAATGTCTTGATTGTTGAGGACAGTTGACTTTCCGTACAATATTGTGTTTACTTAGTATAATGTTCTTATGATTCTGCTCATCTTATTTTGCATCAAAAAACTCACCTTTTGACAGAAAGTAGAGGGGAAACTGGAAAGAAGTTCGGAAGAAACTAAGTATAAACAACCATCTAATATCATATATCAAGATAAAGTCAAAATGAGTGCATGATTTAGAGATAAAGGGTGATATATATCATACTGGAGAAGGGAAGATTTGGCCCGTCATATCTAAGGATATGGGAAGAATTTATGACCAAACAAGACATAGTGGACATTACACAAGAAGTAAAAATGGATAATTTTGATTCCACAGATTTTTTTTTTAATTTGCACTAACAGAATGAATGCAGCCAAGAGCAGAAGGAAAACAGGAAATGGGAGAAATTTTTTAAAGCAAGTTTCTCTGATGAAGTGTCAGGAGCCACTCAAGAGAAATAGGGTCATTTAATAGAATCTTTTTATCTGGACCCCATCAAGATCAACGTAGTTTGGCAAAGCCCTACGCTTGGCTTTTCTGTCCTGCAGATCAGGAAGCAGACAGGATGGCTTATCTGAGATAAAAATATGGTCCCCTCTTTTTGACTCCTTTTATGATCAATACCTTTTCTTACTGGAAAAGCATTATAACCTAATTTTCTAGGATAGCCTCAAATTTTATAGAAAGCCTCTAAGTACCATATAGTAAACCAGCAGTTAAGGAGTTAAAAAATTTTCCCCCAAGCTGAATAAAGCAGAAATTAGCAGAAGCTGCTCTGTATGTTTTTCCCTGTTCCAGACATCCCAAGGACAAGGCCTGGAAGGCCAGACAAATTCCACCCTCACTTAAATACTTTCTAATGACTAAATATACCCCACAATCTTAAAGGCTCATTCTTTAAGTTAGCTTTTGAAGGAAGCTTTTTCACTAAAATAGCATTTAAATAAAGTGAGACTCTTTTTTGACCTTGGACGTTGTCTCATCTGGGCATAATCTTCATGAGAAAAAATTTTTGTAAGTCATACGTCAATCATGATGTAACTGTAACCATGGATGTCTGTTTGGCTGCAAACTCAATTGTGCTTTGTAAGAAACTGCTCTTGAAAGATGTAGATAATAAATCCCGAGCTCAATGCTTGTAAGAATAGTCATGAGCTAACCCATTAGCATGGAAGTTCTCATTTTCTATTTCATCCTTATTCATCCAAAGCCATCCAAACACCATTCGAATCCTTGTTAATATAGAGCTGAACCTCTATAATGAAGATTTCATTTCTCAAATATATAGGGAACTGTGAAAGGAAATTTTCAACTCTGTTTATTTTAACTTAGTCAAGAACTTGGAGTTTTTTTACGTTTAGGCACTTAAAGAACTTTTTACTAGAAAAGGAAGTTCACACTCTCCAAGATGGAAAGTGGATCCCACAAGCACTGACTCCCCTAGGCAGTGCTAGGCAAATTAAGGAACTATGATTGGTTCCTGAGATGTGATGTGGGAGAGAAAAGTGCTTATAAGGTGAGACCCAACAGGAAGTCAGGCACTCTGATTTGGCTTCTGATTTTGGCTTCCTGATTTGGACTTTGGATTCTGATGGATACTCGGATTCTGCATTTGATTCTGCATTGGTGGCTTTTGCAGAAGAGACTACTGTGATTCCTAGCTGGAGATTGGAACCTGAGGGAGGCTTTGTCAGATTTGAGCTGGATTCCCCCCAATCGGCAATTAAAGAGTATTTAGCTGGGCAATATTTTCTACCTCCTTCCTACATTTCCTTCTCTTTTCTAGATCTCCTTTGCTGTAATAAAGCTACTTAAAGCTACTAATAGCCCTGTGACTTAACAGGTAATTTTTGTAAACCGTGACCACAACAACTTTTTATAACTCTCAATTGGACCAAAACCCATTTTAAATCTTACAGAACTGAGTCAAATTTATAAATTAAGAGTTATTCTCCGGTTAAAAAATGGTCAAATGGCATGAACAGTTTTCAGAAGCAATCAAAGCTATCTACAATTATGTGGGAAAATTATGTAAATCATGCAAATTAAAACAACTCTGAAATACTGTCTTATAGCAATCAGATTGGCTAATATGATAGAAAAGGAGAAAGCCAAATGCTGAAGGGGATATGAAAAAACTGGGACCCTAATGCATATGTTGGTAGAGCTGTGAACTGATCTATCCATTCTAGAAAACAATTTGGAACTACATCCAAATGAATATGAAACAAATTCATTTTATGACACAAATATGGTACTGATTCCAAAGCCAGGTAGACCAAAAACAGAGAAAGAAAACTATAGACCAATCTCCCTAATGAACATAGATGCAAAAATCTTAAATAGAATATTAGCAAAGAGACTCCAGCAAGTAATTACGAAGGTCATCCACCATGATCAGGTGGGATTTATACCAGGAATGCAAGGATGGTTCAACATTAGGAAAACCATCCACATAATTGACCATATCAACAGTCTAACAAACAAAAATCACATGATCATCTCAATAGATGCTGAAAAAGCCTTTGACAAAATACAGCATCCATTCCTATTGAAAACATTGAAAAGTATAGGAATAGAAGGACCCTTCCTAAAAATAATAAACAATATATACCTAAAACCATCAACAAGCATCATCTGCAACAGGGATAAATTAGAAGCCTTCCAAATAAGATCAAGAGTGAAACAAGGATGCCCATTATCGCCTCTATTATTCAACATAGTAGTAGAAACACTAGCAATAGCAATTAGAGAAGAAAAAGAAATTGAAGTTATCAAAATAGGCAAGGAGGAGACTAAGCTATCACTCTTTGCAGATGATATGATGGTATACTTAAAAAATCCTAGAGAATCAACTAAGAGGCTGGTAGAAATAATCAACAACTTTAGCAAAGTGGCAGGATACAAAATAAATGCACATAAATCATCAACATTTCTATACATTTCCAACACATTAGAACAGCAAGAGATAGAAAGAGAAACACCATTTAAAATCACCCTAGACAATATAAAATACTTGGGAATCAATCTAACAAAACAAACACAGCTATTATACGAAAACAACTACAAAACACTTTCCAAACAAATAAAACTGGACCTCAACAATTGGAAAGCCATTAACTGTTCATGGGTAGGACGAGCTAACATAATAAAAATGAACCTACCAAAATTAATTTACCTATTTAGCGCCATATCTATCAAATTACCAAAAAACTTCTTTACTGAATTAGGAAAAACTATAACAAATTTCATTTGGAATAACAAAAGATCAAGAATATCAAAGGAAATAATGAAAAAAATGTGAAGGAAGGGGGCCTAGCAGTACCAGATAT
>NC_058133.1:243944631-243991205 GCF_016433145.1 Gracilinanus agilis
AAAAAAAAAAAACAAACTTTGCATACCCTTTGACCCAATAATATGACTACTAGGTCTGACTCCAAGGAAATCAAAGAAAAGGGAAAGTAACCTATACATATAAAAAGATTTATAATAGCTCTTTTTGTGAGACAAAGAACTGGAAATTGAGGAGATGCCTATCAACTGAATAATGGCTAAATAAGTTGTGGTAAATTATTGTGTTGTGCTATAAGAAATGAGGAACAGGGTGGTTTTAGAAAAACTTGGAAAAGACATATAAAATGATGCAAAGTGAAGTTTGCAAAACAAGAACATTAAACACAGTAATGGCAATATTGTAAGGATAATCAACTGTGAAAGATGCAGCTATTCTATTCAGGACAATGATTCAAGACAATTCTGAACAACTCATGATAAAAAATACTACCCAACTCCAGAGAGGGCTGAGTATAGATTCCAGTATAATCGCTCCATTTTCTTTTTTTCTCTCTCTTTTTTAGCTATATTGCTAATACAGAAATGTTTTTCATACATACACATGCACATGTATGTGTGTGAATCATGCCCTCATAATGGGGGAGAGGGAGGGAATTCTGAATTCAATCTTTTTTAAATGAATGCTAAAATAAATAGGACTAATACATTTGTTTTTTAGAAAAACAATATCTGATTAGTTTGTAACAACTAACTATTATCAAAAAGATGCAAATTTACTAGCTAAATGTCAACCAAAAATCTTCAGTTGGTGAATAGATTAAATAATGAATATTACAACTTGATGAGTAAGGCTAATGTATTTCTTCCATGTTATGAGATATTTATCTTCAGGTATTAGAACAATTAAAACTACATATCAAAATAACCTGAACTTACAACCTGAATTTCAAATTATATTTTCTAAGTATTTAAACAAAATTTGAAAAACAAAGAAGCAAATTTCTTTCACTATTGCTCTCATTAAAAATATTTTTTAAATAAGAAAAAATGTTAATTTTAATAAATAAAACAAAATAAAAATACTTCAAAACATTATAAACCTTTTAGTCTTTTAAATTGCATTTTTGTATTATTTACAATGCACAAAATACTAGTATTTTATAATTTATCAATAAAAATGCATATACTGTTGTGTGGAGATGCAAAGCATGGAATCCCTGCAAATGTATAGGGATAGCCTCACCCAGAATTCCAGGGGACCTCCTGGAGAACTTTGAGTGAGGGGGCAGTTCAGAAGGGTTTGAGTCAGTTATTTGGTGGAGGCTGAAGTGAGCAGACACTCTGCTTACTACTCAAGACTTAGGGGTTCACCTGAGGTGGCCATTGTAGCATAAGCCAGTGGTTTCTACTCATAGGGTTAGCCTGTTTGTTATTACTATTCTTCATTAATATCAATATATAATTACTTAGTGATTAGAGAAGTTAAGATATTTTCCATGCTTTGCATCTCCACACAACAATACTGAGAAAATATTTTACTGATTAGGCATGCTATATGATCAAATGCTTAGACCAGTACAATAGACTATATTGCATGAATCAAATGACCATAGGAATAAAAGATTTTAAGTACAGTGGAGAAACCACTGGGCTTGGAGTCCAAAACTAGCTGTGTGATCCTGGACAAATCTGCTTTAAATTTCCTCAAGAATAAAATGGACTGTAAAATAGGGATAAGAATAAAATGAGATAATGTTTGTAAAGCACTTAAACAGGTTGGACCAGGACATAGCAATAAATTAATAAATATATGTTTATTTCCTTCCTTCCTAAAAATTGGATCAATATATTTATCTTTTACAGAGCTAAGAAGTAGTATATTGCTAAAGTGTTAAACACAGTCTATAATCACAAGAATTTTGAAGCTAAGAGGTATGGAAAGTTATCAACTGTCTTCTGATTTGTCCAGGAAAGCTTTAAATAAGCTGTAAGATTTTAAATTACTTTGAAGAATAAAAAGAGAACATTTGGCAAGGAAAGTAAGAAAAACTTATGGGATTACAGAGCAACTTGGAAAAAAAGAAAAAGATCCAGAGAACAAGAATGGAATAAACAAAGAAAAGATGTATAGGTCAGTAGGGTTAAGAGATGGAAGAGTTGAGGTGTCACAAGTATACCGTGTTGATATGTCAATCTCTTAAGAATCTATGGATAATTTCTCCAACATTGGAATATGCTTAAGCATTGGAAAAACTATAGTCATCAAACTGGAATGTCACTCATATTATCCATATCCTAAATTATCCACAAAAACTGGGCAATTTTATGATACTCTGATTTCTAGTACAACATAGGAAACATTTCAGAGAATGTAACAATGTTGGAATTTGATAACTTTTTAGTTTATGGGGCTCACAAGGGACTTACTGTAGGGGGATGGCAAGTGACTGTTGAATGGCTTACAACAAGAACAAAGTAATTGTGAGAGGAAAATCCCCTACTCCCTTATATGAGGATTAGATTTTAATGTTAGCAGTAGCCTTGAGATAATCATAATTGTAATTCTAAGATAATTAAATAATGTTAGCATAAGTGAGGGCCTTTTGTGATCATTTCAGTATAAGTATTAAGGGTTTGAATTGAGTAAATAACTGCTTTAACATAGGCCTTAATGTCAACCTCAATGTTAGTCTTAACCTTCACATTCATCCACCCTCAGCAATCATGGCCTTGACCTTGTGACTTGGTCTTCAGGCCCTACACCTCACTTTGTCTATCAAGTGATTTTCAAGTCATCACCAAGTAATTTCTTCTACCAGTGAGAAGTACTTCCTGATTACTTCAATCAATCTACATCTTTCTATTTTTATCACTATCCTGAATTATTTTTGTACTGGTATAAAAGTGATCTAATTCTCTGGGGTATATAGGAAGGTCTCTCACAGTAGTCGTGGTTTTTTGGTCTTGACCAGAAGTCCAGCTTTATTGGGAGACCCAGCCCTCTCTGAATAAACCTAACTTCTTTATGGCTTAGAGACTCAGTTTCTCTTAATTGCGTTCCTGTGGTAAAAAATTATGCAACACAATACAGACAAAATAAGTGAGTTATCAAGTGCTTATACCACAATGGATAGCAGTGAACAAGCCAGAAAAGAGCTACATAAATCATCTAACCCCAAATTCTTTAACAGTGGTCTATAAAATTTAATTATGCAGAAAAATCTCCTTTTTTTGACACTTCCCATTGTTATGCTTCACCAATATGCTCAAGACATTTAGCAGAAATGCTACATAAATAGGAAAGAAAAGCTCTCAACAGTTTTGTTTGTAAGATAAAAAAGTTCTGCATAGTAACAAAAAACTTTAAATGGAACAATGTGAAGAGGAATATAGGTTTTCTGTCACAAGCTACCTTGTCCAATAATTACTGAGAGCCCACTGACTAAGATGCAATTCAATTCATACCTACAAATGACATGGTACTGACTGCAAAGACAAAAATTAAAATCCCTTGACCTCAAGATATATATATATATTCCTGAGGAAATGTAATGGGGATAGGAGAATTCTAATTGGAAAATGCAATTCGTGTTCTACAGAATGAATATCAAATAAATGACAAGTAATTGAAATAATCACATCATATCAGTAGGAAAAATGTGTCAGATAATAGTGTCCAAAGCAATTTTTATCATTTTGAAATTATGTATGGTGATACATTTTGTTCTGACACAACAAATAGTACCCAATGAATATTCAAAAAAGTCTATCTACCAGCTCCTCACCCTGGAGGAGTAACAAGTATAGCAAAGTTCTTCCTTCCAATCCCCTCCACCCCAAATCACTTCCAAACAGATCCAGAGAATTAAAATCTCAGAAAAGTTCACAGTAAATGATTTTCCTGGCTCATGTTAGCATAAAGAAACAGAAAAAGTGTGTGGTTCAGACTAAGTTAGAAAATTATATTGACCAATTACATAAGAAACTCAATGATTTTATATTTTTCAATGAAAAATTATACCAACTTACCTTATATTAAGGAAGCAATTAGATCGGTTACCAACAGCAAAATAGTCAGCTGTAGTTAAAATGTCAATTCCATGAGGAAATGTGCCCTTAAAAAAAAAAATCTGTAATTAGTATAGGCATAGTAGAGTGCCATTTCTTTTTTCAAATTTTTTTAAATGTTAAAAATAGTGATTGTTCTTGGGTCAAAGGATCTAGATTAAAAAGGATCTAGATAAAATACACACACATATGTGTGTGTGTATGATATATACATATATATATATACATATATATATATATCTTATAACCTTTAAGATACTATGAAACTCTCTGAGTTTCCTCATTGGTAAAACTAAGGGGTTAGTCTCTTCCAACTTCAAATCTGTGAGGTAATAATGCTATAATTAAAATTCTAACATTTTTCTAAATTATTAAACTAAAAATATTTGGACATGAACTGAATTGCTTAAACAATTTTGGAATTTTAACTTCAAAAATTAATCTCTTAAAAATTATCAGAATACTTAAGATGCAATCTATTGTTTACTTTTAAAAACTTATAACTATAAGAAAAAGCAAAAAAAAGTAGCATCTAAAACATCATACATAAAACCAAATTCATGTCCTTTTCCACACAACCCTCCACTCTTCCTAACTTCCCTTTTACTGTTAAGGGAACCACCAATATCCTAGCTGTCATTTCTGATTGTTCACACTTTCTCACTCACCATATCCCATAAGTGACCAAGACCTGTTGACAGTAGCTTTGTAATAACTCTCCTCTGACAAAAGGCCCACTCTAGCCCAGGTTCTCATGACCTCATATTAAAAACAAAGGTACTTATGTTATCCTGCTATTCAATGAACTTCCTATTACTTTCAGAACTAAATGTAAAATCATTTATTTGACTTTTAAAGTCCCTTATATTTTGGTCTTCCTACCTTTCCAGCATTTTCACACCTTACTCCTTCTATTATGTTCTCTGCAATCCAGTTTTACGTCCTTTTATTGTTCGTTTCACAAGAAAAATAATATTTCAACTCCATTCATTTTATCTTATCCATATCTTATCCTTCAATCTTCAAGTCCTAGTTAAAATTACTTTCCACAAGAAGGCTTTCCTAATTCCCACTAATGCATGTGACTTCCTTTTGTAATGATCTCCAACATATCCAACATATATCTTGTTTAGTTGCCTGCATGTTGTCTCTCTGAATTAGGATGTGAGCTCCTGAAGAATAGGGACAGTTTTTATGTTTTTCTTTAAATACCCAGCACTTAGCACAGGGCCTGGCACATAGTAGGCACTAAATAATTAAAATAATTACTTAAGAGGTGGATATTGCTTCAATCAATCAAGAAGCTAAACAAAAAGCTTTTTTAAGTTTATTTATTTATTAAGTTCTTACTTAATGCTAGGAACTATAATAAGAACTAGGGATAGAAAGTCCCTACCTTCTAGGAACTCACACTGTCGTGGAAGAGTCATCATGTTATAAATTTACTGGGTACATATAAGATATATAGAGTAGCTAGAACATCATCTCAGAGTAGAGATTATATTAATAGGACAGGAGGAGGAACTTAGAAAAACCTTCTATAGAAGCTAGAATTGGAAATGAGATGTAAAGGAAACCAGGGGATGTAAGAGGCCCAGGTAATGAGAAAGAACATTCCATTCATGGGGGACAACAGACAGAATAAAAAGATAATGCAATAGGTGATGGAGCATCATATATGGGGTAAAACAAACAAGGCAGCATGGCTAGATCATAAGAGTACATCAATAGAGAATAAAGTGAAAGAAGATAGGAAATGGAAACAGAGACAGGTTATTAAGAGTTATAAATGCCAAACACAGGATTTTATATCTGATCCTGGAGATAAGAAGGAACAACTGGAATTTACAGAATAGGGAGCTAACATGGCCAAACCAACTCTTTTTTTATTTTTTACCATTTACATGTTAAAACCATTTTTGGCTTTCATTTCCTGATATTCACTCCCTCTCCATCCTTTACCCTCTTTCTGAGATGACAAGCAATTTGACATTGGTTACACGTGTGTTATCATAGAAAATATATTTCCAACTTTATCATCTTGTGAAAGATACTTTTAAATTTTTTTTTTAAAAAACCCTTACCTTCTGTCTTGCAGAAGAGTGGTAAGGGCTAGGCAATGGAGGTTAAGTGACTTGCTCAGGGTCACACAGCTAGGAAGTGTGTGAGGCCAGATTTGAACCTAGGACCTCCCATCTCTAGGCCTGGCTCTCAGTCCACTGAGCCACCCAGCTGCCCCCAGAAGATACATTTTTAAGTGAAGAAAAGTCTGCTTTGATCTGTATTCACTCTATCAGTTCTTTCTCTAGAAGGGGATAACATTTTTCATCATAAGTCCTTTGAGGTTTCTTGGATCTTTGTGTTACAGAGAAAAGCTGTCATTCACAGTTGTTTATCACACATTATTGCTGTGTACAATGTTATAGTTGTTCTGCTCACTTCACTCTATATCAGCTCATGTAGGTCATTTCAAGTTTGTCACACAACAGTATTCCATTACAATCAAATACCACGACTTGTTCAGCCATTCTCCAGTGCATCTACTCAATTTCTAATTATTTACCACCCCAAAAAGATCTGC
This sequence comes from Gracilinanus agilis, assembly GCF_016433145.1. Lineage (NCBI taxonomy): Eukaryota > Metazoa > Chordata > Mammalia > Didelphimorphia > Didelphidae > Gracilinanus > Gracilinanus agilis. Next base: position 243,951,200 of record NC_058133.1, read on the forward strand.
TATAAATATATTTATGCAAATAGATCCTATTCTTTTTCTTTCATCTCTATGTTATATAAACCTAATAGGGATATTTTGGGGTCAAAATATGTACAGTTTTGTAGTCCTTTGGTGATAATTCCAAATTATTCTCCAGATTAGCTAGACCAGTTCACAACTTCACCAATAGTGAATTAGTGCCCTAATTTTACCACATACTCTCTAACATTTATCATTTTTCTTTTCCACCATATTGGCCAATCTGATAGGCATGAGGTATACCCCAAATAGTTTAATTTGCATTTCTCTAATCAATAATGATTTGGAGCACTTTTTCATGATTATAGATTGCTTTGGTTCCTTCTTCTGAAAATTGCCCTTTGACCCATTTATCAATTGGGAAATGACTTGTATTCTTAAAAATTTAACTCAGTTCTGTACATATTTGAAAAATATGGTCTTTGTCAGAGATACTTGCTGTAAAACTTTTTCCCCCAATTTTCTGTTTTCCTTTTAATCTTGGATGTATTGGTTTTGTTTATGCAAACCCTTTTTAATTTAGTGTAGTCAAAATTATCCATTTTATATCTTTGTTATTGTTTATTTGGTCATAAATTCTTCCCTTATTTACAGATCTGACATGCTCTCCTAATTTCCTTATGACAGAATCCTTTATGTCTAAGTCATGTGCCCATTTTGACCTTATCTTGTTTATATGGTATAAAATGTTGATCTGCCAAACTTTTTTTTTACTTTTCTCAACAGTTGTCAAATGATGAGTTCTTACCCCGAGAGGAATCTTTGAGTTTATGAAACATTGCACTACTGTGATCATTTTCTACTGGGTACTATGAACCTATCTATTCCAATTGCCTACCACTCTCTCTCTTAGCCAGTATGACACTGTTTTGATGAATATATTTTATAGTACTATTTGAGATATGGTATAGCTAGGCCACCTTCTTTAAATATTTTTTTCATTAATTCCCTTGATAATCCTATGTTCTTCAAGATGAATTTTGTCATTATTTTTCTATGGTTCTATAAAATAATTCTGTGGTAGTTTCATTGGTATGGCACTGACTAGGGAGATTAGTTTAGATAGAATTAACATTTTTATTATATTTGCTCAGCCTACACACAAGCAATTTCAAATTGGTTAGATCTAACTTTATGTGAAGAGTTTCGTAATTGTGCTCAAATATTATTTGGATTTGTCTTCACAAATAGACTCCCAGGTCTTCATATTGTTTATTTTGAATGGAATTTCTCTGTCTCTTGCTGCTGTTGAATTTTGTTGGTAATATATAGAAATCCTGATATTTTGGGTAGATTAATTTTATATGCAGCAACTTTGCTAAAGTTGTTAATTACTTCAAATAGATTCTTAGTTTATTCTCTAGGATTCTCCAAGTATATCATTTACAAATACTGATATTTTGGTTTCCGCATTGCTTATTTTAATTGCTTAATTTCTTGTCTCTTGTTGCTGTGGCTAACACGTCAAGTACAATATTGTTTAACAGTAGGGATAATGGGCATCTTTGCTTCTTCTCTGATCCTTTTGGGAAAGCTTCTAGCATAACCTTGTTATGCTAGATCAGTGGTTCCCAAACTTTTTTAGCCTACTGTCCCCTTTCCAGAAAAAATATTACTTAGCACCCCCTGTCACATACTATCACCGCCCCCTTACAATTATTCACTGCCCCCAAATGCACCTGTAGTCATCACCGCCCCCCCTGGATCACTGCAGTACCCATCAGGGAGCGGTGGCGTCCACTTTGGGAATCACTGTGCTAGATCATTGTTGCTGGTGGTTTTAGATAGATATTGTATAAGGGGAGATATCAGATAGATGGGAGTTCTGGTGACTCCCACCTGACTGGAATATGTGGGCCAAAGCTAACCACTCCCCCCTCCTACACCTTTGGAGGTGTAATTCACAAGGGGGGCTCCCAAAAATGGAAGGGCTATTGAGGAGATGATAAAGGAATGTGCTAGGAATCGTTGAGACCTAAATGAAATTTGTCCAGTACCCAGAGCCACTATTGTAAACTAAAACCTCCCCAGTCCCCTCTAATCGGTCTTTCCTCCAAGATGGAGTAAAATGACCTTCAGCCACCCAACAAAACAAACTCTCCCAAGTCACTGTTCCAAACTCTGACTAAAGTAACTAAACAGGGAGGTTAGAGTTGGAGGTTAGAGGAATTCAAGAATTAAGGGAAGGATTGTGGGAATTCAGGATAGAGGGTAAAGGTTCAGCTTCTCTATCAAAGTGATATTCTCTCTCTGGGATGAGCAGACCTGGGTTTCTTCTGCAGCTCTTGTCCAATAACTGTCCCAAGCCCCAGTAACTCCTAACCTATAAACTAATTAACTAAACTGAGGGATTAACAGAGATGTGGATAAAATAGGGAGTCTAGGCTCTTTGGCCAAATGGAGTAATTGCTATGTTTATCTCTTCTACAATGGCTAATGATGTTGGTAGATCAATTTATATGATTGGCTAGTTACAGCAGTTGTGATACTCAAGAAAATCCTCTATTTTTAGGGTTCAGAAGCACCCAGTTCTCACAGAAACACCACCACCCACCTCGCTCTCTGACCCAGCCAAACTTCAGTGTGTGGCACTTGGGATATCTTCCACAGAATACCCCTCTTCACTCTGGCCCATCCCCAACAGTCATTTCCTCAAAATTCTTCCTGGGCTTGTTATGAATTCCACCTCAGAGGTGCGTGCCTTGCTTGGTTTTCTTTGTTTAAGTTCCACCAGTCTGTTACAATATTAAATACTAATTGTTTTAAGAAAAGATCCATTTGTTTCTATGTTTTCTAATGTTTCCAGTAGGAATGGGTATTATAGTTTGTCAAAAGTTTTTTTACATCTATTGAAATGATCATATGATTTCTGTAAGTTTTTTTCGCATTTCTTGTATAAATCATCCCACTTGATCACAGTGAAGATTCCGGTGATATTATATTGCAATCTCCTTGCTACTCTTTTATTTAAAATTTTTACAACAATATTTATTGGAGAAATTGGCCTATACCTTTCTTATTTCCTCTTTTTCCTCTTCCAGAATTAGGTTTCAGCACCATATCTGAGTCATAAAAGATTTTGGTAGAACACCATATTTGCCTACTTTTTGAAATAATTCATTTAGTATTGGAATTAATCATTCTTTAAAAGCTTGGTAGAATCCACTTGTGAATCCATTTGGCACTGGGGATTTGTTCACAGAGAATGTATTGATAGGTTGTTTAATTTCTTTTTCTGAGATTGGGTTATTTATTTATCTACTTTTCTGTTAATTTGGGCAATTTATACTTTTGTAAATATTCAACCATTTCACTTAGGTGACTTATTTGCATATAATTGGAGAAAATAGCTTCTGATAGCTGATCAAGGAGGTGCAACCAACAGAGAAGGTCAAAGTCACCACACGAATTCTCTCCAGCCAATTTTAAAATAACACCACACAAAAAACTGGAAAGTATGGGGATGTCCTTCGATTGGGGAATGGGTGAACAAATTGTGGTATCTTGTTGGTGATGAAATACTACTATTGTGCTAAAAGGAATAATGAGCTGGAGGAATTCTATGTGAACTGGAAAGACCTCCAGGAATTGATACTGATTGAAAGGAGCAAAACCAAGAGAACATTATACACAGAGACAGATACACTGTAGCACAATCGAATATAATAGACTTCTCTACTAGCAGCAATGCAACGATCCAGGACAATTCTGAGGGACTTATGAGAAAGAACACTATCCACATCCAGAGAAAGAACTGTGGGAATAGAAACACAGAAGAAAAACTGCTTGATCACATGGGTCAATGGAGATATGTTTGGGGATGTAGACTCTAAACAATCTCTCTAGTGCAAATATTAATAATATAAATAAAGGTCTTTATCAATGACACATGTAAAACCCAGTGGAAATGCTCGTTGGCTATGGGAGAGGGGTAGGAGGAAAGGAGGGAAAGAAACATGATTCACATAACAATGAGAAAATATTCTAAATTAATGAGTTAAATAATTTAAATTATTAAAAAATGAATAAAAAAACAATAATAACACCACAAAACAAATACAGGAGTGAAACAACCAATAAGAAGACAGAGCAAAGCAACTTTAAAGAAGAGAAAAACCTAAAAGGTAGGCAGTTATCATCTGGGGCACTGAGGTGAGAGGGGAACACAGAAAGCAGGAGTCTATAATAAGAAGTGAAGAACAAGCCAAGAGAAAGCCACACCCCTTACCCCTCATCTGCTGTTCCAGGTTTGGAACCTAATCTCAAGCTAACATCCAGACATTGAGATCTTGCCTGGGCAACAGAGATCCAACCAACCCACACCCTTTGAAATTCCAAACTTACAGTGAAGTCCAGAATTCCATCCCAGGGCAATCTGTGCTAAAACCGCCAGATCTGTGTTGGCCCAGAGTGAAGCCAGCAGTCCCAATCTGGGACGTTGATGAGCACATAGATCACAGTTTGGGGTAGTTGGTAGATCCAAAGGAAAGGGCATTGGGGGACACACCTCCTGAACCTTTTGCCAAAAACTTAAGGCAGAGCCCCAGCACAGGGCAATCTACTATGTGCCTAACAAGATCAAGCCCACAGTGAGACCAAAAATTTACACCTAAGCCTGAGGTTAGAATTTCGGCTATCAGCATCTCAAGGATTAATTGAATTAGCAGTGGGAGGAGGCTCTCAGAGCTCTCACCCCTCAGGCCATTATACTATCTTATAAGAGCTGAAACTGGCAAAAAGGGAGAAATAAAGCTAAGGGTAGTGTCAAGGAAGGACTGAAGTTTAAGGGGATACCCAAACCTCCCAGAGAACAGAGTCTACATAAAAAAGGTAGGAAAAATGAGCAGGCAACAACAACAGCAAAAAAAAAAAAAAAAAAAAAAAAACACCTAAGTATAAAGAATTTTTATGAGGACAAAGAAATAGGAGGGGACAGGGAAAGCAAATCAAACACACACAAACTCCAAAAGAAAAATATGAATTAGACTCAGATTCTTGAAGAGCTCAAAAAGGACTTCAAAAACCAATTATGAGAGGCAGTGGAAAAGTGGAGAAGAGAAATGAAAGCTATGCAAGAAGAAATGAAAAAGGAGACTGAAAAGCTCATGGAGGAAAATCAGACCTTAAAAACTAAACTGAGAAACTAGAAACAAATGATTTTATGAGATATCAAGATACAATAAAACAAAATCAAGAGAATGAGAAACAGGAGCAAATATGAAATATCTCATTGAAAAAAACATCTAACTGGGAAAATAGATACAGGAGAGACAATTTAAGAATTATTGAACTCTCTGAAAGCCATGATTTTAAAAAAATTAAATAAATAAAAGGCTTGGACATCATAATACAAGAAATTATCAAAGAAAATTGTGCAGATATCCTCAAACAAGAAAGTAAAATTGAAACTGAAAGAATTCACAGATCACCATTATATAATCTGCAAAGAGTGATAGTTTCCTCATTGTCTATTTTAATTCCTTCAATTTTTTTCTTCTCTAATTGCTACTTCTGGCATTTCTAATTCAATATTAAATAATAGTTGTGATAATGGGTATCCTTGCTTCACTCCTGGTCTTACTGGGAATTCCCATTGCCGATGATACTTCCTGATGGTTTTAAATAAATACTGTCTATTATTTTGAGAAAAGGCCCTTCTATTCCTATACTTTCTAGTGTTTTCAGTAGGAATGGGAATTGTATTTTGTCAAAGGTTTTTTCTGCATCTTTTGAGATAATCATGTGATTTCTGTTGGTTTGGTTCTTGATATGGTCAATTATGTGGATGGTCTTCTTAATATTAAGCCATCCTTGCATTCCTGGTATAAATTCCACCTGATCATAGTAAATAATCCTCGTGATAATTTGCTGGAGTCTTTTTGCTAGTATTCTATATAAGATTTCTGCATCTATGTTCACTAAGGAGTTAAGTAGTTTTCTTTCTCTGATTTTAGTCTGTCTGGCTTTGGAATCAGTACCATATTTGTGTCATGAAAGGAATTTGGTAAAACCCCTTCTATGCTTATTTTGTCAAATAGTTTATGGGAGAGATTAGGTTTAGATCAAAATCTCATACCCTCCACACCAAGATAAATTCAGAATGGGTCTGGATGGCAATTTGGAACTATGCCCAAAGAGCTCTAAAAGACTGCCTACCCTTTGATCCAGTCATACCATTGCTGGGTTTGTACCCCAAAGAGATCATGGATAAAAACACTTGTACAAAAATATTTATAGCTGTGCTTTTTGTGGTAGCAAAAAAACTGGAAAGCAAGGGTATGTCCTTCAATTGGGGAATGGCTGAACAAATTGTGGTATATGTTGGTGATGGAATACTATTGTGCACAAAGGAATAATAAACTCGAGGAATTCTATGTGAATTGGAATGACCTCCAGGAATTGATGCAGAGTGAAAGGAGCAAAGCCAGAAGAACATTGTACACAAAGACTGATATGCTGTGGTAAAATAGAATGTAATGGACTCCTGTACTAGCAGCAATGCAATGACCCAGGACAATTCTGAGGGATTTATGGAAAAGAATGCTACCTACATTCAGAGGAAGAACTACAGGAGCGGAAACACAGAAGAAAAACAACTGCTTGAACACATGGGTTGATGCATACACGATTGGGGATGTAGACTTGAAATGACCACATCAATGCAACTATCAATAATATGGAAATAGATCTTGATAGATGACACATGTAAAAACCAGTAGAAATGTGCATTGGCTACGGGGGTCCTGGGGTGCGGTGGGTGGAGGGAAAAGTAAGAACATGAATCATGTAACCATGGAAAATTTTTCTAAAAAAAAAAATTATTATATAGACCTTAAATAATAAAATAAAATAAATTCAGAATGGGTAAATGACTTAAATATAAAGAATGAAATCATAAATTAGGTAAACATAGATTAGTATACCTTTCAGATCTATAGGAAAGGAAGGGATTTAAGACCAAGCAAGAGATAGAGAACATTGTAAAATGTAAAATGAATGACTGATTATATCAAATTTTAAAAGTTTTGTACAAACAAAACCAATGCAACCAAAATTAGAAGGAAAGCAACAAAACTAGGAGAACATTTTTATAACAAAACTCTCTGAGGGGAGGGAACTAGGTGAGGAAGGGGCGGCGGCTGCTGAGGAGGCTGAAGGAGGGGAGGCGGCGAATGTAGGGTATGGGCAACCTCTGCACGCCCAGCCGGGCCGGAGGGGATGTGACTGCCTGGCGTCGCAAGCTCGCTCCATCCTTCTCACCATCCCTCCGGGATCCTTCCCTGCTGACCAGGCGGTCGCTGGGCTGGGCCTGGGGGCAGCGGCTGTGTCCGGGCCGGACTGGTGGCCGCGATCTCCCGTGGCTTCAGGTTCATGACACAAAATGACCTTCACAGTAAAGATTCTCATCCTTAAACAAGAAGACCATACCAGAGGTTGTGATGAACATGCCATTGAATCAGATCTCTGTCATTCCAGCTCAAGATGCTACCTCTATCAGGGTCTCCAGGAGTAAGACCAAAGAAAAAGATAGGGAAGAGCAGAATGAGAAGACTTTGAGGCATTCCATGAGTTGTTCAAGTCACATTTCTAAGGCTGGAAGTCCAACATCTGTATCAGCTCCCCATGGCTTCTCTCGTACTTCTGTTACCCCATCTAACCAAGACATCTGCAGTTCCAGTGCAGTGTTTTCTGAATGTTGTCATCACAGTCCCGTGCAGTCAGCTGTTGACTTGAAATCTGCTCTCTGCCAGAGTTCTCTGACACAAGGGGTCACTGTGACAGTGATCTGTAAAGACACATTACAGGACTCAAAGAAAAACTCCTATGGCTCAGAATGGATCCAGGCCTTAAAGCCTCCTAAGAATACCAAAGCCAGAAGAACTCTGAAGTTCTCCAAGTCCCTCAATGATGTGGTTGAGAAGGCCCAGAATACTATGGAGAACTTTGACTGTATAGAAAGAACTTACTTTGAAGGAAAATTAGCACCACCTCAAGACCAGTGCCTCAAGATGAACAAATTTCACCATAAGGAAAAACAGATTCTCAATCTGAAGCCTCTTATGTTTGGCAATTATAAACACTCACATGTTCCATCATTTTCTGCCAATCATTCCAAGCACCTTTGGAATAGGAGCCACCCAAGGGAATTTCAACATCTCATCCCTTGAAGAGAAAGCAGATAATGAGGCAGCCTTGAAAAGCAAGCGATTGCTGTTACCTCTTTTCCTTCTCTCACAGTTCAAGCACCAGCAGTTTGCACAAGTTCCATGAGCTGGAAAGCTACTCAGCTAGCTTGCCAGCAGCTAAGTCTTCCAGTGTGTTGGTGGGCAGCACAGGCTTCTGCTCTGATGATATGGGGGATGATGATGTCTTTGAGGACAATGTATCCTCCAAACTGAAAAACAAGGAGATACAGGCACCACTCTGTTCCACTGAGAAAGATAGTGACCTGGATTGCCCTTCTCCCCTCTCTGAAAAGTTTACCCCCTTATCCCCAGGGTCAACATCAAGAGACACCTGCAGGATATGTCACTGTGAAGGAGATGATGAGAATCCTCTTATTTACACCCTGTCACTGCACAGGAAGTCTTCATTTTGTCCACCAAGCCTGCCTGCAGCAGTGGATCAAAAGTTCGGACACATGATGCTGTGAACTCTATAAATATGAGTTCATAATGGAGACCAAACTAAAGCCTTTGAGAAAATGGGAAAAATTGCAGATGACATCCAGTGAAAGAAGGAAGATCATGTGCTCTGTAACATTCCATGTCATTGCGATCACATATGTGGTATGGTCCTTGTATGTTCTCATAGACCGGATTCCTGAGGAGATTAAGCAAGGACAGACAACTGGGATCCTAGAATGGCTTTTTTGGACTAAACTGGTGGTCGTGGCCATAGGATTCACTGGTGGACTTCTTTTTATGTACGTACAGTGTAAAGTATATGTGCAATTATGGAAGAGACTTAAAGCTTATAACAGAGTGATCTATGTCCAGAACTGTCCAGAAACAAGTAAAAAGAATGTTTATGAAAAACCTGCACTAACAGAGCCAAATTTTGAAAGTAAAGATGGGCGACATGGGATCTGTCATTCTGACACAAACTCTTCCCATTACACAGAGCCCAAAGACCATGGAGCAGAAATTCTTCACGTCTGATAAAGGGAGAAGGGGCTGTTATTTTTTTTTTCCCAGACATTCATGAAGAGCTGAGATGACACTGTTTACTAAAAGCTGCATACCTTAAAAAAAATTAAAGAAAAAGAAAAAAATCAGCCAACAGCTTAGACTGGGCAATTGAATTTTTTTTATTCTGTTCTGTTCTGTTTTTCTAAATCATCTTCGACATATCTTTTAATATGTTATCATGGTGGCATACCTTTTATGTTGAGTATCTTATAGGTATGCTTTATGAGGAGGAATGGTAAAATGTAGGTGACTGATACTACTGATAGGGAGCAACTTTGCTGCCTGATTCCTGTTCAGCCAAGTTGTAAAACCTGAAAGATGAATAAAAAGAAGGCAAAATACAGAAGACCTATGTGTGACCACACCATGGAGCCTGCATTGGATTTTCCAAAGAGTGCTTTATTTCACTTTAACATCAGATACCCCTAAAAACACTGGGAAAAAGCCAACTCTCATTAATGTCACCATTATTCAAGAAGAGTCTGAAAGAGATGCACTGGAAGACCTTAAATCAGGACTTGAAGCCTCTGATAATATCTGCCATTAACATCTCTCTTGGGTAGTCAGGTTAAGATCATGCTTTACATTTAAAGATAAGTGACTCACAAAGCAAACAGCACTTTTAAAAATCTTTATTTTGTAATATGTGTGTCCAGTTGGATTGAAATTTGAAAGAATGTCTCATTTCAGAATATTCCTTTCAATATACTTGGCCCTTTCCTATAGGCCCTACAGACCTTTTTGCCTTATGATATCTAAAATGTTTGTGATTTTCCAATACATCCCCACAGAATTTTTGTGACCATGATGGAAATAAACCCCAATATGGAGCTATTGTGCAAACAAATTCATGGATATAAGATGTTTATTTGAAAATATGATTTTTCTGGGTCTATTCTTATTTTTATCAAGAGTATATATAACAAATGTACACATGTACTTTTGTAATATCTAGTCTTAACTAAAAAAACAAAAGGGTGTGTGTTGTAACCTTACAGGAGGGCAAGGGAGTGAATGATCAGAAATTGGTTGACTTTCTTTTCATGTTAATTTGTATCCAAATCTCTCCAATTTGCGCTACTGTGAAGAATGGATTTGAATTAGGAAGTAAAGGTTTATCATGCCTGTGGGGGAAAAAAAAACTCTCTGACAAAGATTTAATTTCCCAAATATATAAGGAACTAAGTTACAAAAAATCAAGCCATTCCCCTATTGACAAATGGTCAAAGGACATGAATAGGCAGTTTTCACATGATGAATTCGAAACTATCAATAAACACATGAAAAACTGTTCTAAATCCCTCCTAATTAGAGAAATGCAAATTAAAACAACTCTGAGATACTACCTCACACTTAGTAGATAGTGATAAATGTTGGAGGGGGTGTGAATTGGTCCAACCAGTCTGGAGGGCAATTTGGAACTATGTGCAAAGGGTTTTAAAAGAATGCCTACCCTTTAACCCTGCCATACCACTGCTGGGTTTGTACCCCAAAAAGATAAGATAAAAGACTTGTACAAAAATATTTATAGCCACACTCTTTGTGGTGGCAAAAAATGAGGAAGTGTCCATCGATTAGGGAATGGTTGAATAAATTGTGGTATATGTTGGTGATGGAATATTATTGTGCTGAAAGGAATAAAGAACTGGAGGAATTCCATGTGAATTGGAACCACCTGCAGGAACTGATGCAGAGTGAAAGGAGCAGAGCCAGGAGAACATTGTACACAGAGACTAATAGACTGTGATACCATCTTCTCTGTGGCACAACTTAATGTAATAGACTTTTCTACCAGCAACAATGCAATGACCCAGGACAATCCAGAGGAACTTAAAGAGAAAGAACACTATCCACATCCCAGAGAAAGAACTGTGGGAACAGAAACACAGAAGAAAAACATATGATCAATCACATAGTGCAACAGAGATGTGTTATATTAAAAGGTCACTACTATCTATTTGATATATATGAAGATGGAGTACAGAGAGATGACAGGATGGCACTTCTCCTTTATAACAGTTTCCCAGGCAGGATCCTTTAGGTCAAAGTGTTTATACCTTCAGGACCCACCTGAGGTTAATTGATATTAATTATTGGGCTCTTCAGCTGAGGTAATGTTGGTAATCTGACTGCGTGACTCCCTTCCCAAATAAGCTTTGGAAACCAATTCAGGAAGGTACTTTAAACTTTAAATATATTTGGTAAGAAGGATAATGGTAAGGGATAGAGGTAATAGGAGACCCTACTTTAAATTGATACTAATGAATCTCTAACTGCAGGCAAATGAAGGAATCAAGATGATAGCTCCTCTCTGGTACAGCCTGGCCAGGGCTAAACCAGAGTAGGTAAACTGCTGTGAAATCTTCAGCTTCTTCAGTAGATCTTAAGTCTTATCAGTTGAGATATCCACCCTTTCCACCCTCTTCTTCATCTCCTGCCAACTTCCCAGATCCCTCCGGGGCCCTGGGAAGCCTAGATGACTAAGATGATTACTTCCTAATATCTAGGGCAGTAGAAACAGAGATGGTGGTCTAATACAAGTTGATGATGGTATAGGAAACACAGGAGGAGCTTGCAGGGTTGAGTTTGCAAGTCTCTATCTTCAAAGACCAGGATCCACACTGATCTCCAGCCTCAGGGACAGGAAAAGACCCCAGAACCTCTGTCAGGGTTCTCAACTGCTCTCTCCTGAGTCCGCATGCCTCTCTGGGAACATTCTATCCAACTGAGTCACCTGTCAATCAACCGTGAACTTCAAGCTCCCAGAGATTCAATATAACAGATGTGATTAAGGTTTTGATGTTAAAAGATCACTCTACTGCAAAAACGAATAATATGGAAATAGGTTTTGAACAATGATACATGTATAACCTAGTGGAACTATTTGTTGCTTACGAGGGGGAGCATGATGGAGGGGGTGGGGGGGGGGGGATCAGGAATCATATAACCATGGGAAAATATTCTAAATAAAAGGAGAAAAAAAATAAAAAAAATAATGTTCCTTCTTGGCTTTCAGTGAGATAGAGTAAACAATAACTGGACACATTAGAGGCAAGTCTGGAAATAGGATCAACCACTGAAAAGTCCCCTTTTAAAAATAAAAAAATAAAGTGATATAGTTTAATGACTTTAAAAAAAGTAAATGTAAAGATCTGTTTTCTCTCTTCCTTTTTCACTGTCAGGATGAAGACTGGGCTGGACCATAAGCAATAGTGTTACTGAAAGGTGAGGATAGGGTGTGACTTTTTTTTTTTTAAGTATATAATAAAAGGAAGTTGAGAAGGAAGCATAAACAAATGAGACAATTTTGAAAGTAATGTTTGGAATTTATTATGTATTTATTTTTTAAAAACAAAGCAGAATGAGAGTTTCCTCCTCTGTTGTATATAATGAAATACTTATTTCTGTTATTTAAGCTTAGAATAAAAAGATTTTTTAAAAATCATTGGTAATTCTGCATGAAGGAGTTTCATTTAAATGAGAATGAAACACAATAATTTCCTACAATTAGAGCTACATAAAAGTGAAATTGATTGCCCACGGAGATAATAAAAATTATTGCAAAGTATACTATTTGATATTTATTTTAGATCTTTAAATTTTGCAAAGCACTTTATAAACATTGTTATATTTCACTTTCCTAACAGTCATTTAGGTAAGTACTACAGATATTCTCATCCCCGTTTTATACGTGAAGAAACTAAGGCTTATTTGACTTGGCTCAAGTATCAAAGATTGTATTTTCCTGAGTCTAAGATCTATCCTCTTTATACTCTAGTAGGATGGCTTTCTAAGGTAAGTGGGTACACCTCTTTACTGCTGGGTCTTTAAACAAAGGCTAGGTAACTACTTGTTAGTGATGTTTTGAAGAAATTCTGGTCCAGTTAAGCACCAAACTAAATGTTCTTTTTAGTCCTTTAAACTTTGAAATTCCATGAATTTATGTGATATTCATAATAATGGAATAAAGATGAAATAATTTTTTAAAAATACATAATATTCAGGTGTGCAATAAACTGATTTGTTTTTAATCTTAAACGAAAGTCTGCTTACCTACCTAAAATGTTCCTGTTTCCTCACCTAAAGCATGTTCTATTTTGTAGTTCAAGACTTGACTTTGTGATGACTTTTTAAAAGGAAAAAAAAGTTTCCCATTTTTTTCAATTCTCAAATCCAATGGTGATATTGAATTAGGCCTCTTTTCCTTCTCACTCTCCATAGAAAAACTGTTTTCCTGTTCAGCGCTCTCAGCTCCTATGAACTATCCCTGCTCTTAGCTAGAACATCATGTTCAAAAATCTGTTTCTGCATCAGAACGTCTCTCTCGGTAAAAAGAAATAAAATTTAAAAATCCCTCCCCACTTTGCTCATTTCATTTTTTATAACCAGAACAGGGCACTGAAACAGGTTTCTTAAAGATCATTTCATTTTTTTCCCAAACTACTTAAAACACCATTAAACAAAGTAAAATAGATATTTGAAATACAGCTAAATATAGTAGTTTTACCATGTTCTCCAACAAGGCAAAGAGGCAAAAATGAAGTTACAAATGAGGAAAGTGAGTATACAGAGACTGATTCAGAAAACAAATAATTATAGGAGATGCTTAATCTGTGTGCCTCAATTTCCTCATATGTAAAATGGCAATAAGAATAAAAGCACACACTCATAAGGTTGTTCCTGAGTACAAAAGGAGGTATTTGTCAAGTACTCTGCAAAGGTTAAAGCACTATATGAATGCCAGATATATGAATGCTGGTACTGGTGGTAGTATAATGGTGGTTAGGATGGAGTACTTTTAAATGAAATATCAGTAAAATTTCAAAGAATGTTTATTACATATAATTGCTATGGCCATGGAAGAATGGGAGGTGAAAAGAATTTTCACTTTTCCAACAGTCATTTACATTTTACATTAGTTAAATGATATCTCTGTTTTTTCTATCTTTATTAGACTGATAAATAATGTAAAACATGTAAAACTTTAATGTTATTAAACATTAAATGAGATGAATGTAAAAAGGTTTTAAAAGATGTCTGTTAAGTAAAACTGGTAAGAAATATCAATAGATTACAATAGAAATACAATTAGATGGACTGAAAACTAGTTGAACAATCCGACTCAATAGGTAGATGGTTAATGGTTCACTGTCATAGAGGGAGGAAAATCCTCGGTATTTATACATGGCCTTGCGCTGCTTAACATTTTTGTCAATATTGGACATCAACAAAGATCATGGAGTAAGAACAGTTGAATAACCCAGGTTCCCCAACAGAGAACTAGGAAGAATGCAATACCACTGATTAGGTAATCAAAGTGGGGAAAAAAGTCATGTTTCCAGACCAAGATTTGACCTCCATCTGACCCACTAGCAAATGACAATGGAAGGTACTATGGAACAGGGATAGATCTGGATCACAGACTCAGTTTCTTGCCTCAGAATAGGGTGGCAGTTCTTTTCTGTTGACATCAGAGATGGGATCAAGGACTCAAACCTTAAGTAAAGGCAGCAGTGCTGGGATAGAGAAGAGATTTAGTCCTGAGCTCATACAACTTTCTCTCAAATCTAGTGACCTTTTTTCAGTCCTTATTCTCCTTGACCTCTCTCTAGCCTTCTATCTACATTGCTGATTACCTTCTGCTACTTGATACTCTCTTCTCTCTAGGTTTTCAGGATACCATTCTCTCCTGAATCTCTTCCTCATTACCTAAATCAGTCCTCTGTCTTCTTTTTGGGAACCTCAGCCAGATCATACCTTCCACAGAACCCTCAGGGTTCTCTCTTCTCTTCTCTTCTCCCTCTATACCAGTGATGGCAAACCTTTTAGAGACAGAGTGCCAAGCCCTACCCCCAATCCAGTGCCATGCCTGCCCCCACCTCCAGAGACTGTATGCTATGCTCTCCCCCGTCACTGAGTGTCCAGTGCACCCTGCCTGCCCTCCCCCCATACCCCACATAGGGTAGGGAGAAACACTCCCATTGAGTTACAGGGCAGAAGGGTGGGTGAAGTGAGGAATGTTCTCGGCACACATAAGAGAGGGGATGAGGGGAGTGACCCAAGCATTCTGCTCCCCTCCAGCTCTGCCACTTGTGAGCTCCCACTGGGCTGCTGAAGAGAGGGGATGTGAAAAAATGTCATCAGGCATGGTGAAGAGGGGGAAGGGAGTAGCTCTGCCCAAGTCCTTCTGTCTTTCTAGTAAGCAACTTGGGGAAGAAGGGCTGGCCGCATGCCCACAGAGATTGCTCTGCATGCCGTGCTATAGGTTCGCCATCACTGCTCTATATTATTTCACTTGTGATCTCATCCGCTAATAAGGATTTACTTACCATCTCTATGATGATGTTTCTCAAATCTACCTATCCTGCCCCAGACTCCATGCTAATCTCGAATCTCCCATCTCCAGCCGTCTTACAAATATTTCAAAATGTATGGCCAGTAAACATTTTAAATAAACATATTTAAAACAGAATTCACTTTCTTCCTAAATCCCACCAGTCTCTCCTCCTTTCCTATTACTAAAGAGGATAACATTATCCTCGCAATTGCTCAAGTTCAAAACCTAGGAATCATCACAATTTACTGTCTCTCAGCTCCCATACTGAATCTGTCACAAAAATTGTTGATTTCATGTTTGAACACCTCTAATATAATTCCTCCTTCTCTCCTCTGTTACTGATAAGAAATAACTGTTAAACTACGAACATAAGAAAGCCCTGGGAGTTGAGTACTCGGTTTCGGCTAGGTTTCAGGTTCCTAGTATGGCTCAAGTTTCATGTTCTCTGAATCCGTGTCACATCTATCCTAACACATCTATCACTGATATAATCTGCTCTAGAATGTATAAAAGCTATGCTCCACTAAAGTTTGGGGCTCATTTCTTGGAGGAAGTATCCCCAACTAAGCCCATACATAATGAAACTCTCTTTCTTACTCTCCTCGGTATGATCTGAGCCTTTCCATGCTATAACACTATAAAATCTAATGCAGGATTTCATCACACCTGGATTATTACAATAGCTTGTGGTGAGCCTGCCTTAAATCTTTTCCCACTCCAATACATCCTCCACTTAGCCACTAAAGAGATTTTCTTAATGTGTACATTTCACCATATCACTTCACTAATCATTTCCAGTAGCTATCATATCCAGAATCAAATATAAAATGCTGTGTTGCTTTCAAAGTCCTTCATAATCTAGCACCCTCCTATGTTTCCGGGCTTCTTTCATCACTCTCTATCATTTAATCTTTGATCCAGTGACCCTGGCCTCCTAGCTGTTCCAGAAACAAATTCTATCTTTCAACTCCAGGCAATTTTTCTTCCTGTCTTCCATATCTGGAATGTTTTCCTTGTTCAACTAGCCTCCTTTCATAAAATCCCATATTTTATAGGAAGCTTTCCCAGTCCCTCTTAATTCTAGTGATTTCCTTATTATTCACTAACTTATTTCCGATTCACCTGGCATAGTTTCTGCTTTATATTTATTGTATATATTTGTTAGCATGTTGTCTTCCTCCATGTAAATTCCTTGATGGGAAGGAACTGTCTTTTGACTATTTTTTATATCCCCAGCAATTAGCACAGTACTTGTAACACAGTAAAATTAATAAATGCTTAATGATTAACTAATTGAAAGTTGTATCAATTTTCCTTTGACCCCAGAATGGGATCTCAAGACTCAGGGCCTTAAAAATTAGACCAAAGCTTGATCACCACAGGAGTCATTCTGACACTAAAGCAGGATCACAGACTCAAATCCAACACTCAAAGCAAGAGAAGATAAGAAGTGATAGTTCTGCTTCTCTGATCCCAAAGAGTGATCACCTCAGGCCCTAGGCTCAGATCAGAGGTAAGCAGAACCTTTTTCAACTAGGTGACAGGGACAGGGGAAAATAAAGGTAAGTCTATATACAGTTTCGTCAACTAGACCCAACTAGGCTCTGAAACATGAACGTGCAAGAGGGCAATGATTAGATCACACCCCTAAATTAAAACACATAGAAACTGCTGGAAGTTTGTAATTATGTAACCTGAGCTACTCCTAAAAAAGTTAAAAAAAAAAAAAAAGAAAATGTTGAAATGAGGGGAAAAGAAAATAAGAAAAGAAAGAAGATAGGAGGAAGGAAAAGAAAAAGGAAGAAATGGGGAGATGGGGAGATGGGGGGATGGAGTGGAGGGAGGGAGGCATTACCTTTCATATCTATGGACAAGAGCATAGTTCCTAACAAAAAATTTTCACCCACAAAGAAATCCAGTGCAGCTAAGAGTATTGGGGGGAAGAGGGGTGGGGAGGAACAAGGGGAGTACAGCAGCATAGGCAGGAATCTTTGTACTAGACCTCTCTGATATGTTTCATTTCCAACGAACTGATTTGAATTATCAGAATAAGAACCATTCCTCAATTAACAAATGGTCAAAGGATATAAACAGTTTTAAAGAAATAAATCCAAGGTATAAATAGTTGTAAGAAAAAATGACTCAAATGCAAAATTAAACTGAGGTTCCCCAACCCCATAAACCTCATATTGGCAAAGTTTTTTTAAAGCGATGAATGTTAGGAAACATAAATGCAATGTTAGTGGAATGGTGAAATGGTATAGACAACTGGGAGAAAAAACGGATAATTCATTGGAGAAAAAAATGTACAATCTGATAAGCAATTTAGAACTCTATCCTAACAGTGAATGTTCTGTGAATATCCTTTGATATCCTAATGAACTAAGACCACTATCAGGTCTATATTCAAAGAGAACAAAGAAAGTAGAAAGGGACTGAAATACAAAAATATTTATAGCAGCTCTTCATTTTCATGATTAAGAAATAGAAACTAGGAATTGCCCATTAGTTGTGGTAGATTTGAAAAAAGTATTACATGTGAGCATAATAAAATATATTTTATTCACACATATGCATATAGCTAGATAGATATGTATATGTGTGCATGTAAGCATATAAATATACACATGCATGCATGTACGTGGGTGTGTGCACACACACACACACTGTAATGGGGATAATTTGAGGAAAGGTATGTGGTAAAAGGGGATTTTGAAAGGAGGTTGTCTGGGACTTGCTAGGTAATCTAGGCTACAGGTAGGCTGGAATAAGGAGATTCAGGATATAATATGGGCTGAAGGGAACAAAGATCTTCAGGGAGAGGAGGAATTAATATAAAAAGGCAAAGACAGCAGGGCTTATAGACTTGGACTTAGACTTAAACCCAAACTGAGGGAAATAGATTGAACTGAAATTAACTACAGGCTTTAGTTAATTTCACAGGAAGGGACTTGTTTTGAAGTTACACCTTCCTTCAAGATGGATACCCTGGCTTCCCTTCAAGCCCAGAGTATGTTGGTTCTTTCCCTCTTCTTCCCTCTCTTACTAATTAACTGACAAATTAACTAACAGGTCTATTGAAACACAAACGGGTTTATTATCTTTAAGGATGATTTGTCAGGAAAGTGGATTGAGGACGCCCTAACAGTTGTTTACAGGAACCTCAGGTGGGGGAAGGGAGGCAGAGATGGAGTCTGAGCAAGGTCCTGCCTTAGCTCAGCTCTCAAGGTGCTCTTGATGTCTAAAGGGAATAAAATGTTGACTAACCAATTTCTTTAGATAAAATACTGCCAAATTATAGTTAAACCCCTCACAGATTTGAACTACTCTCTAATTTACTCTCCTTATTAACTCCACAGACATTTAAGGTAAGGGAAGGAAGGTAGGAAATAATATAGGGAAATGAAGATACAAAGGGTTTATCTAAACTAACAATTCTTAAATAAATATTTCAAAGCTAGGCTAAATTTCAATTCTTCAGATAAGCAAGGAAGCAGCTCAGCTGGTCTGAACCTCTCTCCACGAGATTCCCCAAACCAACTCCCTTCTCTCCCTCAAGATTCCAAACCCCTAACTGATTCCAGAACTCAGCCAAAGCTTGAAAAAACTATCATGATCCCCTCTCTCTGTACTACAAATGCCCCTTTTCTTTTCAAAATGTGCAACTAGCACCATTTTAATAGTTACTAAAGTCTAAGGGATTACTACTCTTATACTAAGCTAAATTCTCACTAAGCTCTTATCCCTAACTAAGTTTGTAAAATAATAAAAGGTTGCTATCTCCTAAACTATGCTACAACTAAACTAAGCAAAAACTAAGACGAGTTAAGGTAAAAGCATAGGAAAGGACTGGGGATTTCAGTTTTGCTAAAAAAATTTTGAACAGAAAGGAAACAAATTACATTTAAACATTCACGAATATTCTTAAGGCTAATTTTTGCTAACTAGAACAAAGTAATGAATCCTATCCATGCATCTATCTAATTTTATGAACTAATCAGATAATATTAACTAAATAAAGTTTTGCAAATATTTTTGCAAATAAGCTTCTAAATTCTAGTTCTCTTGCTAAAGTTAGTGTATGAATAGGTTAGTACACTTATGCCTATGTTAGAAATGTTAGTAATAATAAGTAAGACTATATTTTGTAAGTCTATTGGTTAAACCATAGACCTTTGCTATGTACAATATTTACAAATAAAATTTTAGGAAAATCTGTCCCTGTACTAACTTACTAAACTAACTAAACTGTCCCTGTGTGTTAGTAAAACTTATTGCTAATGGTTAGTAAGCAAAATTACATATTTACATAACATGTCAGGTGATTTGAGTAGGACGGTGTCTGAACCAGAGTAAGAGACTTTCTTTACTAAGGCACTTCTCTCTGAAGTGTTAGTTTATATTTCACATGTAAATGTGAAGTCAGGAAAATGTTTTATGTGTTGTCTAATGACTTATCCATGTAATGATGTGTTACATACTTACTCCTCTGGAATTCTTTTGCAATTAGCATGTACTGCTTGGATGGAATCTAGTGTTGTGTGCAGTGAGAATTCCGTTGGGTGTAATTTCTCTCTTTCCAAATACATGTGTCCAACGCTGATCCGATGTTCCTCTTCACAGTGTGGATGTCCTCCTTACGATAGATGTATTTGGTCACAGATGTCTTTGTAGTTCTCAGGTTTGCTGTCCTCGTGAAGATCTGCGAAGTCAGCAACAAGTGAGGCGTTTGATGCACCAGCGCTTGTCAACTTGCACTTGTGTTGTTTGATGCACCAGTGCTTGTCACCTTCTGACTTGGGTCAGGAATAAATTTTTAAATGTCTATCATATATGATTATTTTCTTTTCTTCTTTTCTTTTGTGCTTTTAATAAAGATGATTATTATAGGTAACAAAAAAAAAAAGAGTTCGTGATTAAGTCTTTGTGCTTTCATTCATTCATCGTCATAAGTTTCTAGATCTGGTATTGATTACAAATCAAATGTTGTGTGATCTTCTTTCATTGATTCTTTTCCATTGTCATAATTATTTACAGATGATTCTTCTAAGTGATTGAGACTGGGATAATCATTTGAGTGTAAAATCTGATTGTTTACTGGTTCTTGGTCTACTTCTGATTCTGACTCATGCTCTGATTGTTGTTTTGATTGCTGCTCTGTTTCTATGGTCTTATGTATAGATTTTGGATTTTCTGAGGACTTGCTTGATCGATCAGTTGGTGCTAATTGATCTTTGTGTTGTATTGTTTCTGGGTCTTGTGGTTGTTGTTGGGACATGTCTTTTGCTGACTTGACATGGGTGACATGGAACCACAGATCTTTTCCTTCAATTTTGATTGCACTTGGACTTGTTAAAATTATTTGGAAAGGTCCAAGCCACTTGGGTTCTAACACAGACTTCCTAGCAAAGTTTCTGGTGTAAACATAATCTCCGGGTTGGAAGTTGTGTAGATCAAAATCAAAAGGTACTCTTTGATGTATCAAGCCTAATTTGTGAAGTTGATTTAATCGTTGCTTGAGCAATTTGATATATTCATATAGCTTGCATTCCATACCTAGGTGTGATAATTTGTGAATGCTTTGAGGTGCTTTGCCATGGAATGGTGGATGTCCATACAGCATTTCAAATGGTGAAATATGTGTGATGCTGTTGGGTTGGTTTCTTAGGTGAAATAGTGCTAATGGCAATGCATCAGGCCATTTCATGTGAGATTCTGCACATAATTTTGCCACAAGATTTTTTAGAGATTTATTCACCCATTCAATCTGTCCGCTGGACTGCGGTCTAAATATTGAGTGAAGATGTCTCTTAATTCCTAATGTTTCATAAACTGTAGCTAGAATCTTATTTGCGAAATGGGACCCAGAATCTGATGCAATATGTAATGGTATAGAGAAACTAGGTATTAATTCTCTTGATAAGATTTTCACAGCAAAAGCTGAGGTGTTACACTTTGCTGGAAAAGCTTCTGGCCATTTAGTTAATCTATCCACTATTACTAAAGCATATCTATAACCATTACTCCTTAGCATTGTGATGTAATCAATTTGTAAGCATTCAAATGGTGTGTAAGCTAAAGGTTTTCCTCCCAGACTATGAAGTTTTGTGATTGTCTGGTTGTAATGCATACAAATTTTGCACCTCTGTGAAATTCTCATAGCAACTTCATATGCATTCCAATACCTATTTATAGAATCTGCCATGCTCAGACTTCCATAATGCCCTTTCTGGTGTAGTGCATTGCAAAAGGTGTAATATAAGGATTTAGGTAACATAGGTTTTCCATTTGCTCCTAACCAAACTCTGTTAACAATGCACCGTGATGTTTCTTCCAATCCTTCACTTCCTTTGGGGAGTATGGGTTTTTGAGATCTTCTTCCTCCACCAAAGATAAGTTCAGAATTATCAGAGGTCCATACTTTGCTGCATATCTGGCTGTTACATCAGCTCGTTTGTTCCCTAATTCCACTGGTCCTTGGGTTTTTGTATGACCTTTGCAATGGATGACTGACACTTGGGCTGGTAATTGGATTGCATCCAACAACTGATTAATTAAATTGCCATACGCTATTTGTTTGCCATTTGATGTAATGAAACCTCGATTTTTCCAGATTCTAGCAGAATGATGGACACTCGAAAAAGCATAACGAGAATCAGTAAAAATGTTAGCTTTGAGATTTTCTGAAATTTTTAGAGCATAAATTAGACCCACCAATTCTGCTCCTTGAGCACTCATGGTAGATGGTAATGATGAGTACCAAAGGGTTTCAGAGGCTGTCACTACAGCTGCTCCGGTATATCTCTGATTGTCTACTATATATGACGATCCATCTGTGAATAAGGTAACATCAGGGTCTTTCATTGGCTTATCGTCTAAATCAGGTCTTGTTTTATGCATGATGTTAAGTGCATCTTCACAGATGTGTAGACTTTCTTCTTCCAGAGGTAAATCCGGAATCAGAGTAGCAGGATTTAAGTTTCTGCACCAGTGAAAAGTTATATTTTCGCTAGCCAACAGGATTGCTTGTTATCTTGATAATCTCTGAGAAGTGAATGCCTGTAAGTTGGTGTTTCTTAAAGTAGATTCCACTTGGTGTTGGGAAAATACTTTCAGTTCACTTTGGTACTTTCATACCAAGGATGAAGACCTTCTAATCATGATGGCTACAGCAGCTATGGCTTTTAAACAACTAGGCATACCACAAATCACTGAATCTAACTTAGAGGTGGCAAGGTTGCACAATATTGGGCCTAGAGTCAATAGACGTAAGCTGAAATACAGCCTCAGACATTTACCAGGTTTATGGACTTGGGAACATTTATTTAATTTATTTTCCTCAGTTTTATCAACTATAAAATTACATAAAAACAATACCTACTTTCCAGGGTTACTGTGAAGATGAAATGAGAAAATATTTATAAAGTACTTAACATAGTGCCTAGTCCATAGTAGGCACCACATAAATTAAGATGAAGATAGACAAACATACACACCCAAACATTGTGACATATTGTGACATAAGAAAAGTCAAATAGGAGGGTTTCATAGAAAACTGGGGAAAATGGTATGAATTGATACAAAGTAAAATGAGCAGAATAGCATTGTAAAAACCCAAAATTTTGAAAAAATTATGAACTTTAATAAAATGCAATGATTAACCATGATTTGAAAGAACTAATGATAAAAAGTACTATTTAACATCCTGAAAAAGAGAATGAACTTTAAAAGGCAGTAGGAAACATGTGTTTTGGATATGGCCACCTTGGAAATTTGTTTTGCTTGACTATATTTGTAAACAAAGCTAAGTTTTTCTTTTTTAATTTCAAAGGGAAGGCAAAGGGGAAAGAAAGATAAATAAATGATCATTAACTAAAAAATAAATAAAACCATTTTTTAAACCTTTTTAAATGATTTGGCCAAACCATAAAGACAACCCTGTTTTATGAAACCCCAAATTCAACTTTGTCCTGTAAGAATTTGCTTTCAAGAAATGCCAAGACAAAATAACAAGCCATCAAGCACCCATTAAGCACCTTGAATAGGAGTAATAGAGATATACAAGTCTTACATACCCATTTTGGTTTCTTGGTTTCTCTAAATATATTTGGGCCTCTCCTATATACCTTTGCCTCAGGTTACAACCCAAGCCCCTTGTAGGTATTAAAATTAATGATTTTGCTAAATATGAAAATTATAAATATTTTATTTATAAGAGTGAAAGTAGAGAAATACGAAAGGATAGAAAAGACAATAACCTATCTAAATATTGTTCCAGTTGAGGACTTGTTAACCTTTAGTCAGAATTAAACTATCTCCAGAAGACAGAAAGGGAAAACCAGCTATCCACTCACCCAAGACAATGACTGGATCTGAAGGTGATTCCTGAGGCCAACCTTCTTCTTTGAGCCAACCTTCTTCTTTGAGTGATTCTCTTCTTGAAGTTCACTCTCTCCTAGACTCCTTCACCAGACTGCCTGCTGTGGGATTTTCATGGCTTTTATGGTGGTTTCCTGTCTCTGCCCCTTTTCATGGGGGCCAATCACAGTTTTCAAATTGTCTGAGTTGTCACCTTTGAATTCACACCTTTCTGAGTGTGTGAATTCTTCTTCTCACCTAGCATTAAGGAAGGTGTGAACTCACTAAGTGGTTTTCAAGCTTCTCCCACCTAGTTCAAGCTTGTGTTGATTCAAGGTTATTGCCAACAAAGTGTTAACTCCAACTAGGCAAAGAGAACAAAGGATTCCCTTTTCACAAGTGTGAACTCAAAGAGAACAAAGAATTTCTTTTTACATCCTATGCAACTGGTCAGCTGTCCTTCCTTTCCTGTACTTCCCAAAGTGTATGTAGGAACCCGAATTCTTCAGTTCCTTCAAAATTTCCATGATGGACAAAATATTCCTGATGCAACTTCCCAGAACATTGTTCCCAGAGTCCCAAAGTTTGGCTCTGGGTGATATATGTTTAAGATTCTGTGTAGTAGCTGTATAAATTCTGTCTCCCTTGTCCTAATTAAATACTTGTTTTTTGTCATTGCTTTAGTGATTCTGTGTTTTTCTAGGTTGACACCACTCATGGTGCATTTTCCTGGAGACATTGTACTCAGAGCCTCAGAGCTTAGATTGGTGTGGTACTGGTGTTGTGTGTATTTGACTGTTGTGATCACCATAAGAGCACTGTCTCCCTTGTCCTGATTAAAGACTTATTCTTTCTGTATAATTTTCATAAAATCCAAGATTTAAAATTTTATTTGAGAAAATTTTCAGACAAAGAAGCTTGATAACTCCTTGAATCCAGAAAATGAACCGTTCAGAGAAAGATGCCTACAGAAACCTACACTGCATAAGAAGATCCAGAACGAACTTTGGAGTGTAATTGATTGAATTGAAGGAGGTTGAACACAGTTATTTTGAATGAAAACTTGTATACCAAAGGGGACTGCCCACTGGCTTTTTGTCAAGGCACCTAACAAACATTGGTTTTGCTCTCTCTCTTCTATTTCCCTCTTATCTCTAACTATTGTAGCTTCCTCTTAGAAGGTGCAATATTGTATGCACTTGTAGTTAGAAGACTTTTATTTTACCCTTAACTTCTGTCTTGGGAACAATACTGTGTATTGATTCCAAGGCAGAAGAGTGGTAAGGGCTAGGCAATGGGAGTTAAGTGACTTGCTCAGATAGCTGGGAAGTGTCTGAGGCCAGATTTCAACCTAGGACCTCCCATCTCTAGGCCTGGCTTTCAATTCACTGAGCTACCCAGCTGCCCCAGATAGAAGATTTTTAGAAGTACAAAATGATTATATCAAATGATCACAGGGGATATTGGAAGATGAGATTAACTTTCTCCTCATCTACTTTTAAAGCATATACATTCTACTTAATGCAACCCACATGCTAAAGTGGGTGACAATTCAGAAACAACTGACTGCCCCCTGGGCAGTCCTAAGCAAAGTTATAAACTACAATTGGTTCCCATAAAGTGGAGGAAGGCCCAGGAAGTGATGAAAAGAAGGGTCTTTAAAAGTGGCTGCAACATCCTGTGAGTGCAGTCTTTGAGCTCTTTCAAGACTGTGGAGGCCGGTGATGGATCATCTTCTTCAGCATGGACTTGGGACTCTAGCATTTGGTAAGACTGCTCTGGAATCTTCTCCCCTTGGACTTTGGATTGGTGAGTGGAAAAAGCTGACCTTTCTTTCTTGGCTTCCAGAGAGATTAACATCAGATAGGCCTCCCTGTTGGAGGAGGCCATGTGGGTGAAACCTTTTGCTTAATTTACCTCTGGGCTCTCCAGCTAGGAATTCTGGGGCCAGAGTGGAGCCAGGGGCCACAACAAATATTTAGAGTGATAAGCCAGAATTCTCACTCTGCCCTCTTTCACATTTCTCTACCTTATTCTTTCCCTCCGTTTTGTAAATAAAGCTGATGAAAAGTCATTTTTGACTCAAGTTATAATTTTGGTAACCATATTCTCTCATATTTTAGTTAAATCACTCATTTTAACTCTTACATTCTATAACTACTTTGATGGTTCTGTATTTTTCCAGGTTGACATTCTTGGAGGTCTCATGGAGATTTGAAGTTATTGCAGTCTGAAACAACTGCTAAAATGATTCCAGATGTATGATATCAGCAGGAACCCACTAAGTTCCATTCAAGCTCAACTTGACAGGTTAAGTAAAACTCTCAACAAGGAACTCTCATGGATTTGGAAAACTGAACCACTCTTTAATCAGCAGTTTGTTGAACTATGGGCAATCACAGATCTGTGTCTGTTCTAGCAAGTCCCATGGAGAGGACTGCTATTGGATATGTTCACAAATTGTGGATCTATTGTTTAGACTTGACAACCTTGTTTTATGAAACCTCAAGTTAACTATTTTCCGTGGGAACTTGCCATCAAGAAACTGACTGACCCTTGTCCCAGACTGAACAATAAGCCATTAGCCACCTATTAAGCACCTTGAATATGAGTGATAGAGACAGTCAAGTCCTCTTTTGTCTTGGAAGTTTCTCCAATTATATCTAGGCCTCTCTCAGGTATTCCAGACCCTGGCTAGAATCCTCCTTCCCTAGTAAGTCAATCAGTTAATCCTTCTTTTCCTATTCTCCCTAAAAACATATCTATGTATATGACTCCAAGTCCCATTTCCTATTGACTTTGTATCTAGATTCTCAGAGCTTAGGTTTGGTATGGTATTAGTATTGTGTGTATACATGACTCTATGTGATGACTATAAGAATTCTGTTTTCCTTGTCCTGATTAAAGACTTGTTCTTTTATAACTACTTTGGTGGTTATATGTTTTTCCAGGTTGGCCTACCTTAGGTATTGAGACAACTGGCATGTTACCTAATCTGACCCTAAGCAGTTTTCAACCAAATGAGGTTCACTTCAAACTGGAGTTACAACCTCCACACTCATCTGTATGTATGTGTTTGGTTCTCTGTGTGTTCTCTGAAACTAAGCAACTGTTACAGTTATTGCAAATCAAACTGAATAATTTGGAATTGTACATGCAGAATGGTGATGTTTCTGGTCAACCTCTTAGTCCTCCTAATACTGGCAATGTGGCTGTATTTTTACACATAGGAAATTCTGGCAAAAGTGTTACATCTAAGGCTGAGTTGGAACAGCAGGCACAAAGCGAGGGTGATAAACCCATTAGTCTTTTTCCCCTTTGAGACCTTCCGATTGTACGTGATGATGGCATTTTCCATGTGAGGCAACATACAAGGTTTAGGTCTGAGGATGTGGAAAATTTAAAGAGAAAGATCCCAAATTTCCATGATGATTCTGGGAAGTTTGTTAAGATCTTTAAGGCATTTATAAAAGCCCATGACCCAGACTTTGAAGATTGCTGGTATGTGTTGCAGGAGATCTTGTCACATCATGATAGGGCCAAGTTTGTTGAAGAGACCAGGAACACAGAGGGGATGACACCATGGCCAGTAGCCTGGGAGGAACTGGACATCAATTCAGTTCCAATATACCGAATGTTAAAACAGGCAAGAAAGTCATCAATAAAAATTTTGGAAAAACAGTCAAAGCGTTCAAACGCATAGTCTAAATTTGAGAGAAACAGGCAGACAGCACAAGAGACCCCGGCAACATTTCTTGATAGAATAATTGAGGCAGTTGAGATGTATCTAAATATGAATATATTAGAGAATACCACCGTGGACCACGTAAAAAGAATATTTGTTAGGAATTCTGTTCCCCAGTTAAAGAAGTTCTTTATAGATAATTACCCTGATTGGGAACTTTTGAGCCTGGATGAGTAAAAACAGAAAGCCACTTATGTGTTCGCACAGAAGAAAGAAAAGGGAAGTGATGAAAAAAATACCATAATTGAAAGCCTTAGGAAGCAGTTAAGGGAGGCAAATTCTAGAGCCAATGAGAAGGGGATGAATGAAATTAAGGCAGTGGCAGCGTTAAGGGCAGCAGAGAAGAAAATTGCCAATAATTATAAGACCAGTGGTAATACATAGGGAAAGAGTCAGAGACAGCAATCATGCTATGTTTGTGGCAGTATTGGACATTTTGAAAGGGAGTGTAGATATAGAAGAAGATCTTTGGGCAGAGGTACAATAATAATAATGGATTTAATTGGTTTAATAATAATTATGGATACAGGGGAAATAACTGGAATAATGGTTTTAATCATGGAAATAGACAGCAAAATGTGTTCCAATGCCAGAATGCGTGCTGCCAAGGTACTCAAGCTCCTAATTTGGCACTGATGCAGGATTACATACGAGCTGGAGAGCACCCGAAATTTAGCCATGTTGTACAGGGGAATGTTAATAATGGTAACATGAATGGAGGGACAGCTTCATTATGAAGGTGTGCCCGAAGTTCAGAAGTGATTGATCAAGGTAATGGGACTAAAGTGAATGTTGATGAAATTGTATGTATTAAAGATAATGATGTAATTGTGGATAATGGAAATGGTGCACTTGGTGTTAATATTGATTTAATTAGTGATAATAAGAATTTAATTAATAATGGTAATGAGTTGATCAGTGTTAATTTAAATGGAATCAATGATAGTTTAATCAATGTGAATGATAATTTGAAGGGTGTTAATGTTAAATTATCTGAATTAAGTATTGATAATGGGGTAAATAGTACGTTAACCAATGTTAATGGTAATTTGCCCACTGGTAGTGGTAATTTAACTAGTGTTGGTAATAATTTGATTAAGATTGATGATGGTTTATATGGTGTTGATAATGATTTGATTAATGTACATAATCGTGAGAAAAAGAGGAATAGTGTTGTAAATGGTGTTAGAAGTTCTAGTAAGTGTGGAATTAAGAAGAATAATAGGAATTGTGATTTGATTAAGGATAATTTGATTGTAAATAAGAACAATGATACAAGAATAGAGGTTAAAAGGAGCAAAGGTATAAAATCCTAGGAAAATTCTGTAATTCGAGGATGTTAGCTTGGATGCACGGGAAATCACTGAGCTTTGATCTGATGTTACTGTTTTAGCTAGTATGTTGGAAACTTTCCAACCTCCCAATAATACTGAACCATACAAGTCTGTGACTATTGGAGACCAGATTTACGACCTTCTTGTCGATACCGGGGCCAGTAAATCAGTTTTGCAAAGCTTTCCTGAAAATTGTAGAGCTGCTGGTACAACGGATGTTGTTGGTACTCCAGGTGTGACTCAGAAAGTAGGTAAATTGCAACCAAAAATAGTGACCCTAGGACCCCTTTCAGTGGAACATGCATTTTTGTGTCACAGAATGTCCAATGAATCTTTTGGGAAGGGATCTCTTGTGTAAATTACGGGCTACTATCCAATGTACTGAATCTGGTGATATTTCTTTGCATCTCCCAGAGGAATCTTTGAAGGCCTTTCCATTGCTTTTCTTAGATTCCAGCAGTACAGAGGATGACTTAGGTACTCTCTATCCAATACCTGAGGACATACTAAAGGACTTGTGGTCAAGATCATCCACAGATGTTGGGTAGCTAAAATCAGCTACTCCAGTCAGGGTGAGGACAAAGGAAGGACCAGTTCCTTGTGTGCCTCAATATCCCTTGACTAAGGAGGCAATGGATGGTATTCGTCCCATTGAGTCCCTAATCTGACAAGGAATAATAATACCATGCTTTTCTTAGTACAATACAGCAATTTTGCCTATAAAGAAGCCCAAACCAGATGAAAATGGCTGACCTGTTTACCAATTTATTCAAGATCTAAGAGCGATAAATGATTATATCATCAAAACACATTAAGTTGTTCCAAGTCCAGCTGCTATACTTTCTTCCATTCCAAGTCAGGCTAGATATTTCACCATGGTAGATTGATGTTCTGCATTTTTCTCTATACCAATTCATGAGGATTCTCAAAAGATCTTTGCTTTCACTTGGGAGAGGACACAGTGGACATAGACTCGTCACCCACAAGGGTATACCAACTCACCTTCCCAGTTCTCTCAAATTCTAAATCAAGATCTAAAAACGACTAAATTTAAAAAGACTAAATTGGTGCATTTTGTGGATGATATTCTTCTGGCATCCCCAAATGCAAAGGTGTGTCTTAGGGATAGCAAGATTCTTTTGATTGAAGTATATAAACGAGGACATAAAATCTCAAAGAGCAAAATTACAATTCGTTTTGCTCCGGGTGCAATATCTCGGATTCGAGTTGTCAGAGGGTTGCAGAAGTATTACACAAAAGAGAATAGCTGACATACAGAAATTGAGTGCACCTAAAACTAAAAACTCCACCAAGGACAGTCCTAAGCCCGGCTGAAAAAGGAGGAGGGTTGGGAGTGGGGCTAGCAACCCCACCCCATAAAAAGTCTCACTTGCTACAGAAACAGCAACCTCATTAAACCAACAAAACCAACGATCGCCTAGTCTGGAAGATTGCTCTCCAACAGAGTCCATGATGCGTGTTGGCGAAAGCCTTTGAGAAGCCAGTTCGTCGATAAATCTTCTGACGACTAAGGTAAAAACCTGAATAGCGACATGGAACGTAAGAACCTTATACGAAAGCAGGAAAGTTGCTCAAGTATCACATCACAGTTTCCCACAAGTGGAGAAGAAGCCTTCTAGATGTTAGGGCAAGACATGGTGCAGATGTGGCCTCGGACCATCAACTCCTGGTGGCAACTTTTAGAACTAAGTTGAAATCATTCAACGACCTTTCAGGCAGATTACACCACAAGTTCGAAGATCTGCCGAAAACGAAACAAAGTCCGTCGAAATGACATGGGCCCAGCTGGGGGAAGTTGCCCAGAACAGAGTCCATTGGCGTGAGATGGTTGCGGCCCTATGCTCCTCTAGGAGCCAACAGGAATAACACAAAAAAAACCCAACAAAAACTAAAAAACAACTTAGAGCTATTCTTGGAACTACTGGTTTCTATAGACAGTGGATTCCTGGATATAGGGGAATAACTAAGTGTTTAACAGATCTGACCAGGAATACAGAACCAGAACCTCTGAAACTAAAGCTTGAACATTCATTAGCCTTGGATAAGCTGAAAGAAGCCATTCTATCTGCACCCGTGTTAGGAATCCCAGGCTATGAGAAACCTTTTCAGCCTTTTGTCAACGAAACAAAGGATATACCTTCTGGTTTGTTGACACAGACTTTAGGACAAAGTTATTGTCCAAATGGGTATGACAGCTGTCAATTAGATCCCATAGCTGCAGGGACAATACCCTATCTGAGGGAGATAGCAGCAGCAGCTGTGTTAGTCCAGAAGTCAGCTAATCTAGTTTAGATGTCCTTTAACGATTTATTGTTCACATCAGATAGAAGCACTAATGAGGAAGTTTCATACTCAAGCATATTCAGACCAACGAATAGCTAAGTATGAAATTATTCTCTTAAGTAGTGAGAACATACAGTTGAAGAGATATAGCAAACTCAATCCAGCTACTCTTCTTCCAGATTTGCCAAAGAATGGGGAGCCGTTGCATGAATGTGTTTAGGTAGTAGATCTTGTGGATATGCCTAGGATGATTTAAAAGACACTCCACTCATATTAATAAATGTTTTAAAAAATAAAAAAATAAATAAAAGACACTCCACTCCAAAATCCAGACTTGGTGTTATTCACGGATGGATCATCATATTTATGTAATGGAATCAGATGTACTGGTGCTGCAGTTGTCACAGAATTTGAGACACTGTGGTATGGCTCATTACCTAGTAATCTTAGTGCTCAGGGAGCAGAATTGGTGGCACTGAAGCAAGCATGTCTTCTACCTAAAGGTAAAAGTGTAAATATTTACACGGACTCTTGGTATGTATTTTCTGTTTGCCATGCAACAGAAACGATCTGGAAACAACAAGGTTTTATTACTGCATCGGGAAAACCAATAGCTTATGCAGGAATAATAACTGAATTATTGGAAGCAATCCAAAAGCCAAAACAGCTGGCAGTAATTCATTGTAGGAGTCATACTCGTGGTAGAGATTCAGTCTCTAAAGGAAATCACAGAGCTGATATCACTGTGAAGTATGCAGCCCAGAATGCTCCAATTTATGTAATGCTTTCAACATCTATTGATTCTGATGATCTAGAGAAAGCTTATGTAGCCTCAGATATCCAGAAATGGAAGGATGAATTTGGAGCTAGGAAAGAACATGGGATATGGATTACTGATACAGGAAGACCATTGTTACCAAAAGATTTGTATACCTATTTGTGTCAAGCCATTCACACAAAAGGTCATTTTGGTACACAATCTGTTGTGGATTCCATCAAGAGACAATGAGTTGCTCCTGGAATAAGTACTGTTGCAAATAAGATCTGTAATAGCTGTCCAGTCTGCCAAAAGTTCAATCAAAGTGCATTCAGAAAGAAAGGTTTGGGAAAAGTGGGGTTTTCTGGGTTAAGATGGCGGCAGAGTAAAAAGCAGCTGCTTGACCTCTCCTAACCCGCACATACAGGACGCCTCGAGAAGACATAAAAACAAATCCAGACGAACAAAGGGACCCCACAACAGGGTGCAGCATTGAAGGTACGTGGGTTCAGGGCATTTCCATGCTATACAGGGGTGAAACAGCTCTCACTAAAACGCGAGCTGAGCAACCCTCTCCCCCACCCCACACCACCTACAGTGCCAAAGCCAGCTCACAAGAATCAGAGCAAGTTTGGGGCACCATTAAGTAGGTGGCAGCTCACCAGGGCTTGTTCCTGAGAGCAGCAAGACTTAAGACCCCAAGAGGCTAAAGAAATCACGGACTTTTAACACAGACCTTGAGCACAGGCTCAGGCAGAGGTGCGGAAATAGGCGTGGGGCTAAGGTGAGGACCAAGGAGCTGATCCTGAGTGCAGGAGTGGACCTTGAGTGGGGACCCAGTGCAGAGAGGTGCTTGATGGTGGAAGCAGCGCCCTGAGACTGTCAAAGGAGCTTTAGGAAGAAGAATGAACAAAAAAACCACCAGGAGGCTTGACCCAGAGAACAACCAGACCTGGGACTGCAGGAGCCTAAAGAGCGCAGACAGACCCTGGATACAAGCACAAATCTGAGAGGGCACCCAACTCACACAATGACAAGTCAGAATCAGGAAAACCCAAAAAGAAAGATGAAGAAGAAATCTTTTAACACTTGACAACTTTTACACAGAAAAAATTCAGAAAACAGAGCAAAAAGCAGAGGAGAACAAACAAGTAACCATATCCAAATCTTCCCAAAACAATGAAAATGGATCACAAGATCTTGAAGAGTTCAAATCTAAGATTATGAGAAAGATGGAAGAGATCTGGCAAAAAAATAACAGTTTAAAAGGCAGAATTTCACAATTGGAAAGTGAGGCAAGTAAATCAAAGACCAGAAATGACCAGATTGAAAAGGAAAACCAGTCTCTTAAAGCCTAGAATTGGGCAATTTGAAAAAAATGCCCCCAAATCAAAAGAACTGATAAGCAAATTGGAGGCCAAAATCAAACAGCTGTAAAACAGGACAGACCAAATTTAAAAGGAAAATCAAAAGCTTACAGCAGAAAACCAGTCTCTAAAGACAAGAACTGAGCAAGTAGAAGCCAATGCTCTATCAAGACAGCAAGAACAAATAAAGCAAAGTCAAAAGACTGATAAAATAGAAGGAAACATGAAATGTCTCAATGAGAAATTGACAGATCAAGAAAACAGGTGTAGAAGAGACAATCTGAGAATCACTGGACTTCCTGAAAAAAGCAGAAATTAATAGAAACTTGGACTCCATAGTAAAAGAAATTATTTGGCAAAATTGCCCTGAAGTTCTACAACAAGAGTGCAAAATAGACATTGAAAGGATCCATAAATCACCCTCTACACTGGACCCAGAAAAGTCAACACCCAGGAATATAATAGCCAAATTCAAGAGCTTCCAAGTAAAAGAAAAAAATTTTACAAGAAGCCAAAAAGAGATAATTCAGATATCAAGGAGGACCAATTAGGATCACACAGGACCTGGCAGCCTCCACACTACAAGACCTCAAGGCTTGGAATATGATATTCAGAAAGGCAGGAGAATTGGGTCTACAACCAAGGATCACGTACCCATCAAAACTGACTATTGTTATAATAAAAGGAGGTACTACTATCTATTAGATGTATATGGAGATAGAGTACAGAGAGAGGATAGGATGGCACTTCTTTATAACAGTTGCCCAGACAGGATCCTTTAGGTCAATGTATGTTATCCCTTCAGGACCCACCTGGGGTTAATTGATATTAATTATTGGGCTCTTAAGCTGGGTAATGTTGATAATCTGACTGCGTGACTCCCTTCCCAAATAAACTTTGAATAAGTAATTCAGGAAGGTACTTTAAAACTTTGAATATACTTGGAAGGATAATGGTATGGGATAGAGGTATTGGGAGACCCTACTCTAAATTGATAATAATTAATCTTTAAATGCAGGCAAATAAAGGAATCAAGATGATAGGTTCTCTCTGGTACAGCCTGGCCAGGGCTACACCAGAGCAGGCAAACTGCTGTGTAATCTTTCAGCTTCTTCTTCAGTAGATCTTAAGCCTAATCAGTTGAGATATCCACCCTTTATCCACCCTCTTCTTCTTCTCCTGCCAACTTCCCAGATCCCTCCGGGGCCGTGGGAAGCCTAGATGACTAATATGATTTACTTCCTAATATCTAAGGGCAGTAGAAGCAGAGATGGTGGTCAGATACAGGTTGATGATGATACAGGAAACACAGGAGGAGCTTGCAGGGTTGAGTTTGCAAGTCTCTATTTCCCCAAAGGCGAGGATCCCCTGATCACCAGCCTCAGGGATAGGTAAAGACCCCAGAACCTCTGTCAGGGTTCCCAACTGCCCTTTCCTGTGTCCACCTGCCTCTCTGGGAATATTCCAACATCCAACCGATCCACCTGTCAATCACTGAGTGAACTCCAAGCTCCCAGAGATTCAATATAACACTATATACTTCCAGCGGAAAGTTTGGGCATTCAACAAGATAGAAGATTTCCAAGTATTTGCACAGAAAAGACCAGGACTAAATGGAAAGTTCAATATCCAACCACAAAAATCAAGAGAAAAATGAAAAGGTAAATAAAAAACAGAAGGGAAAGTAAGAAAACACATATTTTTAAAATTTTGCCTCTTTAAGGGATTCAATAAGATCTAATTATTTGTATTCATATATGGAGAAATGTTATGTATAATTCTCTATAGTGAACTCTGTTCACCATTATAGTATTCACTATTATAGTAATTAGAAGAATTATTCATAGGGAGAGGTTGGAATACTAAATGGTCTAAGATGATATGGGTGGATGGGAAAGAGGGAGATGAATAAGAGAGGACACCAAGAGAATCTTGAAGAAATAAGAAAAATTGGATATTCTATTACACACAAAGAGGGCATGGGAAGGGGAGGGGATGAATAACATTATAAGAAGGAGAGGAAGAGAGCATTAAGAGACAATATTTAAACCTTACTCTCAGTGTAATTAACCCTGAAAGGGAAGAGTAGCTATATCCATTGGGATATAAAACTCTATCTAACCTGACTGAGAAAGTCAGAAGGGATAAACCAAGGGGAACAGGAGAGTGGGGAGGTCAAAAAAAGGGAGGAAAGAAGAAGAGGGAGGGAATTCATTAGGCCTTAAAAATAAAAAGAGGGTAATAATAAGGGAGAGGGTAGAAAGGGAAGTGAATCAAGGGAGGGGACAAGGGTTACTGGCTTAAAGCAAACCACTGGTTTAAAAGGAAATAGTGCAAGAATAAGGGGTAGAACTAGGAGAGGATAACAAAATGTCGGGGAATACACAACTCATAATTATAACTCTGAATGTGAATGGGATGAACTCACCCATAAAACAGAAGCAAAGAGCCGAGTGGATTAGAATCCAAAATCCTACCATATGTTGTCTACAAGAAACACAAATGAGGTTGCTGTACATACACAAGTTTAAGGTAAAGGGCTTTACCAAAATCTTTTGGGCTTTAAATGAGAAAAAAAGGCAGGAGTGGCGATCATGATTCCTGACAAAGACAAAGTAAAACTAGATATGATTAAAAAAGAAAGGTAATTACATCCTGATAAAAGGCAGTATAGACAATGAGGAAAACCATACTGACTGTATCAAAGCCAATGAGGGGAAATAAAGGCAATGATTAAAATTATTTTGCCCAATTATATGGTAATAAATATAGCAATCTAGAAGATATGGATGAATATTTACAAAAATATGAATTGCCTAGATTAACAGTAGAAGAAATAGAATACCTAAATAATCCCATATCAGAAAAAGAAATTGAACAAGCCATCAAAAAACTCCGTAAGAAAAAATCACCAGGACCTGATGGATTCACAAGTGAATTCTATCAGACATTCAAAGAGCAACTAATCCCAATACTACACAAATTATTTGATATAATAAGCAAAGAAGGAGTCCTACCAAATTCCTTTTATGGCACAAATATGGTACTGATTCCAAAGCCAGGTAGATCAAAAATAGAGAAAGAAAACTACAGACCAATCTCCCTAATGAACATAGATGCAAAAATCTTAAATAGAATACTAGCAAAGAGACTCCAGCAAGTGATCAAGAGGATCATCCACCATGATCAGGTGGGATTTATACCAGGAATGCAAGGATGGTTCAACATTAGAAAATCCATTCACATAATTGACCATATCAACAATCTAACAAACAAAAATCACATGATTATCTCCATAGATGCTGAAAAAGCCTTTGACAAAATACAGCACCCATTCCTATTGAAAACCCTGGAAAGTATAGGAATAGAAGGACTTTTCCTAAAAATAAAAAACTGTATATACCTAAAACCATCAACAAGCATCTTATGCAATGGGGATAAATTAGAAGCCTTTCCAATAAAATCAGGAGTGAAACAAGGATGCCCACTATCACCTCTATTATTCACATTGTACTAGAAACACTAGCAGTAGCAATTAGAGAAGAAAAAGAAATTGAAGGTATCAAAATAGGCAATGAGAAGACTAAGCTATCACTCTTTGCAGATGATATGATGATCTACTTAAAAAATCCTAGAGAATCAACTAAGAAGGTGGTAGAAATAATCAACAACTTTAACAAAGTTGCAGGATACAAAATAAATGCACATAAACCATCAGCATTTCTATATATTTCCAACACATTAGAGCAGCAAGAGGTAGAAAGAGAAACACCATTTATAATTACCCTAGATAATATAAAATACTTAGGAATCTATCTACCAAAACAAACACAGGAATTATATGAAAAAAACTACAAAACATTTTCCAAACAATTAAAACTTGATGTAAACAATTGGAAAAATATTGATTGCTCATGGGTAGGATGAGCTAACATAATAAAAATGACCATTCTACCCAAACTAATTTACCTATTTAGCACCATACCTATCAAACTACTAAAAAACTTTTTCACTGAATCAGGAAAAACTAACAAAATTTCATTTGGAATAACAAAAGATCAAGAATATCAAGGGAAATAATAAAAAAAATGTGAAGGAAGGTGGCCTAGCAGTACCAGATATTAAACTGTACTATAAAGCAGCAGTCATCAAAATGGTATGGTACTGGCTAAGAGACAGAAGGGAGGATCAGTGGAATATACTTGGAGTAAGTGACGTCAGCAAGACAGTGTGTGATAAACCCAAAGAGCCCAACTTTTGGGACAAAAATCCACTATTTGACAAAAACTGCTGGGAAATTTGGAAAACAATATGGGAGAGGTTAGGTTTAAATCAATATCTCACACCCTAAGCCAAGATAAATTCAGAATGGGTAAATGACTTGAATATAAAGAGGGAAACTATAAATAAGTTAAATGAACAAAGAATAGTATACTTGTCAGATCTCTGCGAAAGGAAAAATTTTAAAACCAAGCAAGAGTTAGAGAAAATTAAAAAATGTAAAATAAATTATTTTGATTATATAAAACTAAAAAGCTTTTGTACAAACAAGAACAGTGCAACCAAAATCAGAAGGGAAACGACAAACTGGGAAAAAATCTTTATAACAAAAAATTCTGACAGAGGTCTAATTACTCAAATATATAAGGAATTAAATCAATTGTATAAAAAGTTAAGCCATTCCCCAATTGATAAGTGGGCAAAGGACATGAATAGGCAATTTTCAAATAAAGATATCAAAACTATCAATAAGCACATGAGAAAGTGTTCTAAATCTCTAATAATTAGAGAAATGCAAATCAAAACAACTCTGAGGTATCACTTCACACCTAGCAGATTGGCTAAAATGAAAGAAAGGGAGAGTAATGAATGTCAGAGGGAATGTGGCAAAATTGGGACATTAATGCATTGCTGGTGGAGTTGTGAATTGATCCAACCATTCTGGATGGCAATTTGGAACTATGCAAAAGAATGCCTCCCCTTTGATTCAGCCATACCATTGCTGGTTTTGTACCCCAAAGAGATCATAGACAAAAAGATATGTACAAAAATATTTATAACCACACTTTTTATGGTAGCAAAAAACTGAAAAATGAGGATAAGCCCTTCAATTGGGGAATGGCTGAAGAAATTGTGGTATCTGCTAGTGATGGAATACTACTGTGCTCAAAGGAATAATAAACTGAAGCAATTCCATGTGAACTGGAAAGACCTCCAGGAATTGATGCAGAGAGAAAGGAGCAGAGCCAGAAGAACATTGTACAGAGAGACCAATACACTGTGGTAAAATAGAATATAATGGACTTCTGTACTGGCAGCAATGCAATGACCCAGGACAATTCTGAGGGACTTATGGTAAAGAACGCTACCCACATTCAGAGGAAGAACTGCAGGGGATGAAACACAGAAGAAAAGCAACTACTTGAACACATGGGTTGATGCAGACATGATTGGGGATGTAGACTCGAAACTACCACACCAATGCAACTCAACGATTTGGAAATAGGTCTTGATCAATGACACATGTTAAAACCAGTAGAAATGCATATCAGCCATGGAAGGGGTAGAGGTCGGTGGAAGAAGGGGAAAGTAAGAGCATAAATCATGTAACCATGTTAACTTTTCTAAAAAATAAATATTAATAAATGTTAAAAAAAAAAAAAAGAAAGAAAGGTTTGGGTGGTAAGCCTTTAGCATACTGTCCATTTCAGAGTTTACAGATTGATTACATCTGTATGCCTAAAGGTGGAAGATACAAGTATTGTGTTGTGATTGTCGAAAGACTAACTAAATGGCCTGAAGCTTTTCCATCAAATACCAACACAGCTAGCTTTGTGCTGAAAGTGTTACTCAAGGAAATTGTGCCTAGATTTGGTGTACCTTTAACCATAGATTTGGATAAGGGATCTCATTTCACTCAGGATATCCTTAGAAGAGTCTGTGAGAATCGAGAATAACACCTAAATATCATGTTCCTTATCACCTGCAAAGTTCAGGTCAGGTAGAGTGTATGAATAGTGAACTCAAGACTATGGTTGGGAAACTCTGTGCTTAAACTCATCTTAAATGGCCAGAGATTCTTCCCATAGCTTTGTTTTACCTATGTAGGAGCCCAAGAACAAATCTGCATATATCATCGTATGAGATGCTCTTTGGACATGCTCCTCTGCAAGCAAAAACTTGTAAGGCTGTTAATGCATCACTTTTAGGGGGTAAACTTGTAAGGCTGTTAATGAATCACTTTTAGGGGGTGACTGCCAAATTGCTTCATCCTTAAGTGCTTTACAGCAGAGGCTAAGAGAATTACAAGATATGGGAGTATTAATTCAATATGGTCCATAGGATTATTCTCTTCATAATTTTCAACCAGGTGATATGGTCTATGTGAAATATTTTGCCAAAACATTGGCAATAGAACAAAATTGGGTAGGTCTTATCCAGTTGTACTAGTTTCACCATCTTCTGTGAAAGTTTTAGGTAGAGATTCGTAGTATCATTTTTCTCATGTTAAATTAGCATATGGAATAGATAATGAAAATGGAGGAGGAGAAGAAGAAGAAGAAGAAGAAGAAGAAGAAGAAGAAGAAGAAGAAGA